>NC_056741.1:686158423-686260732 GCF_019279795.1 Protopterus annectens
CTTCTCTACCCAGCAATTTTAATATATATATCAACAACTGATAGGACAGAAATGGGAAAAGCGTGATGATACTACTCTTGAAAAGTAAAAATACTGAAGCTACACTAACATGGGAAAAAACTGATTTCATAATGAAAATGACTCTAACTGGCTACTCAGATAAATGTCCAAATTCTACACTAAAATAGGAATCAGGGTAGTATACACACTATTCCCTTTAATCACATCTATCTAGAAGAAAAATAACTTACTATATATTCCAAGAACAGTCTAAATCAGTACATTCTAAATGGGAATGCCCTTCATGTAGGGGAGTTTTGCAACTGACTTTCCGGAAGAAAAGAAAGTTTGGGTAGGCTGACTACTGTCCGCACTGAGTCTTACTCGGGTCACCTACTGCTACCATCATTTGCTTCTAGACCTTAGAACTAGAAACTGCCCACAAAGAATCCTGGATGTCTCCTGCCTCCCTATTACACATGATGACCACCTGCCTATACAAGTAATAACTGCTTACAATGTTCCACCAAAAACTAAAAAATAATGTAGTTTCTCTGACGTAAAAGTAACATTGTTACAGAAAAGGAAAATTAACTTTATTCAGCTATAACAAGCAGACAATCGATCAACAGCACAATCAGTTTTTAAATCTGTCTTGATGGCCATTCTGAACAAACTACCATATTACCAAAAGATGGGTTAAAGGTCACTACTGCCCCTGGATTATTGCAGACATAAAAAGCCAAAAGCCAAAAACACAGCATCAATGGGGCCAGATGGTTTCCCAGGCTGCGTCTTGCACGAACTACAGAACGAACTAACCCCCCACCTAAACACGCTGTTCAACCTCAGCCTCTCCACAGGCTACAACCCCATAGAATGGAGCACAGCAATGGCTATTCCGCTCCAGAAAGGAGGAGCCACAACTGACTCTGGTAACTATCGCCCCCTAAGCCTGACTAGCCTGTTCTGCAAGGCTATGGAGCGCATCATCATGGAACTCATTAACAAAGACATTGGGAACCTCCAAACACTTAACCCGACCCAGTTCGGCTTTGTTATGGGCAGATCATGCCTACTAAACCTGGTTGACTTCTTTGAGACAGTCACCAAGGCCATAGACGAGGGAAAGGTGGTTCACACAGCCTACCTCGATCTTGCCAATGCATTCAACACCATTCCTCACTTAGGTATTATAGAAAAACTCACCAGCCTGAACATAAACCCCTACGTCACAAGATGGGTTGCCAACTGGCTTACAGAAAGAATTCACACGGTAAGAATAGCGGGCTCCAGGTCTGACTCGAAACCAGTCACAAGTGATGTCCCGCAAGGCTCAGTTCTGGGACCCCTACTGTTCGGCATATATTTCTCAGAAGTACAGGCAAACACAGGAGGACTATGGCTAGCCAAATTCGCAGATGACTGCAAACTGGGAGCCATAATTGACTCTCCAGCTGACACAGGCATCCTCCAAAAATGCCTTACTGAGACAGACACCTGGTGTCAAAGTCATGGCCTCAAGCTAAATGCCAAAAAATGCATAGTCATCCCGTTTGGGAAAAACAAACCACCCATGAATTACCACATAGGTGGCAGCCCCCTTAATACAGAAGAGGTAATAAGAGATCTGGGGACCCAGGTAGATAGTAATCTCTCCTTTGACAATCATATTGCCAAAGTAGTTAGGAAATCCTTCTATGCGGCCCATCTAATTACTAAGGGGTTCGCATCTAGAAATAAAGAGGTTATAGTGCCCCTCTACTCATCACTCATCAGACCCATCATAGAGTACAATGCCCCATTTGGGATGTACCTCACAAGACACTTCCAACAGCTTGAAAGACCACAAAAGCACCTCACCAAGAGGATTACTGGCTTCAAACATATGTCCTATGCAGCCTGACTGAAAAAACTCCGGCTGTACTCAGTGGCATATCGCTTACTCAGAGGTGATCTCTGCCTGACCTACAAAGCCATGTCCAACTCAGAATTGATGGACATGCTCCACCTAAAGAAATCCAAGTGACTGCGAGCCACGCGCTTTAGTGAGCTAAACCTCGCCACAACAATAAATAGAACATGCTGGAGGGATAGATTCCTGTCACAGAGACTCCCCATGCTTTGGAACAAAATTCCTAATTACATTAGGCAGAGCCCCTCACTAACACTCTTCAAGAGAAGCCTTGACGAGTGGATGGATAACAGAAAGTATACCCCTGGGATCACTTCATTGGCTCTGCTTGACAGAGGCTCAGTTAATTAATCAATGGGGCGGCGAAAGCCAACACACTCTGGCTAGGCTTATAAATGCCCTCGGGCAGATAACCTAGTACCTACCACATATTCAAAACCATCAAGCCAAATTCCTAACACTAGCACAAATCTATAAACTTCTATTTAAAAAAAAGCAAAATTGACCAACCTGAAAATAAAACAACTTTCTATGTGTTCCTAACTAAGGATTTCTTTGAGGTAGTGTAAAACATTGCTCTTTTGAAAGTAACAGTTCAGGTTATGAAACAACTCCAAATAAACAATCCACTATCAAAGCCTTTAAAAATGTCTTACTACTCCAACATAAAATACATTTAACAGCCACAAGACCATAGTCTCAGTCAGTGGCCTCCAATATCTCCCTCATACCTAGGAATTCAACAGTCTGCCCCCTGAAGTACATGCACTCCCATATTCTACTTTTAAGCCATAACTTATAAAACACAATGCTAATAACAGTAGTCTCTACCCTGCCTTCCTGATCATGGATGCTGAGCATATATCTAAATCCCTCTTTCACAGAAGTAGTCTGTCCATCACCACTGTTTTGTTACCCTAGTCTCCCCAAAAGTTAATCCCATAATACCCTAAGTCCCACTGCCAAAATATGGTGAGGTGAAAAAGAGCCAACATTTCAGTCTACATGACTTTAATTACCATGGCTCTTATCAGGAACTAGATTGTACCAGCTTTTATCAATATTCTTCCCAAACATTCACTATAGTGGGTGTGTACCAGACATATGGAAAAAAGCTATTGTAATTCTAGTATTTAAGGGTGAAAATCAAAATGAATCCTGATCATTATAATTCAATAAGCCTTATTACTGAATCAGTGAAATATCAGATTATTTTCTGCCACCAAATTTACATGAAAGTAATATTCTGAATCAGCATGGATTCATCACAGATGGATTCTCAAATACCTCTCAGCTAAAGTTTGTTGACTAAACGGATGTCAACATTAAGTCGGCCATATTAGGTCGTCCAGTGCATACACATATATATATTCTTTGTGTGTGTGTGTGTGTGTGTGTGTGTGTGAGTATGTATAAAATACAAACACACACACACACACACACACACACACACACACACTTGCATGTCAATCAGCAGTATAATATTAACAGGGTTTGGTATGATTAAGAAAAAATGTAGATAAGCAGTAAAGATGCAGCATAAGCTATAGGAGGTAGAATGCTTTTTTATGGTAAATGAAGATTTGTTAGTGGGGGTTTATGTTCTGTAGATTGCAGCATCATTTTCAGTCTTGTGCATCTTTGTACAGGTTATTGAAATCCTGGTCTTACTCAATAGACAGTACAAATTCTGGAGGTTTCCAGTTCTTGCACTTCCTACATTTTCTATGCAGACTTCTTCTTCTTCTTCTTCTTTCGGCTTTTCCCGGTTAGGGGCCGCCACAGCAGATCAACTGTCCGCTCATGATTGGCAGTGGAGTTTTACAGTGCTGAGTTGCCAGCCCAGTGCCCAACCTTCCACAGAAGGCACACACACATGCACACACTCACACCTAGGGCCAGTTTAGAGTGTCCAATCCACCTACAGTATGTCTTTGGGATGTGGGAGGAAACCGGAGCACCCGAATGAAACCCACGCGACCACAGGGAGTACATGCAGACTCCGCACAGAAGGCACCCCAGCCGAGGATCGAACTGGAGAACCTCTTGCTGTGAGGGGGCAATGCTAACCGCTGCACCACCGTGGCTGCCCTTTCTATGCAGGCTATATTAGGATAAATAATATACTTATTAAAGATACTGACTACATAGCAGTGAATTTTAACAAAGTTGATCCCTGCCCACTAGTCTACATCAATCTATATTGCAAAATCATTTGAGAGTTATTGAAAAAGCCATTTGTGATATAAAGCAATATTTTGTTACTAAAAGGTTGTCTTTTGTGCTTATATATCAAAATATAACAGATGACATTATGCAAAATTCAGATAGTCCACTCATTTTGATATGTTGTATCCTGCTATGCTAAACTACCTTGTGCTCCAAGATAGTTTGAGAAATTCTTTATTTCAAAAGCAGTCACTTTCCCATTGTTGATGCTGCTAATATCACCAGGCCTCAATTTGCTTCCCTTAAAGCAAGCATTTTGTCTCGCTGTTGTCTGTCATATTAACTTCCTCTGCGTTTGTTTGCTAGCTGAAATCAGGGAGAGTGAGCATGAAAAGACAGGGAGATAGATGCATGTGTGTATCGAAACATATATGTTTGTGCTGGAATGGCTGGTTTCTTTAACAAAACATACCCAGGAAGACAGAATGCACACAGGATGCTATGCAAATAAAAAGTAGTAACAACACCAACTGGTCCAGAAACTATGTAACCAAGGAATTGTATACAGCGCAGCAGTTAAATCCAATTTTATTCCACAAGACTAAAAAAACTACAGGTTAAGCGCATTCTTCCCACCTAATAAGGGACTTCATCAGAGCAAAATTAACTTCCTTACTCAGCCATTTTATATGCATCTTACTCCACCCATCTAATACATTCAATTAGCAATCAATCAATTATTTAAAACAATAGCTGCATAGACTACGTAAATGTAAATGAGAGAAATATGAAAGAATATATATTCATGTAAAATTCATATATAAAATTTCATGATTAAAACACCAATAATTTTACATAAGTAAATAAATAAATAAATATATATCCTAGCCCAAAAAAAATCCTCAATTTTAAAACACTAGAAATACTAACAGTGTCATTAATACCTAGATTTTGAGTTGCATCAAGCTGCAACTGCCATTTAAGTTCACAAATGTCCAGGTGTATATCCAACATTTTCCCTTGTACAGCTTTAATCAATTGTTGTACAATAAGAAATTTTAAACTATGACTAGCAATCTCTTTCTTATGTCTACTAAGTGCATTAGACAATTTACATTTCCTAATATCTATGCGATGTTCATATATCCTGTCCTTTAGACATGTTCTAGTTTTCCCTATGTAAATATTGGCAGTTCATATTTAGATGGGGACGTAAGAATAAGTGCTGAAACAAATCACATGATTTCAATGATTTATAGAAAATCTACGTTTTCAAATTTTCTATTTGGAATTTGGAAGTTGCCACCCATACCATCAAAAAAGTCCATTGTGAAAAGACAGTTGGTACGGGCACTCAGGATGGTAACTAGAGAATATGATTTTGTGGAGGAGGTGAAATTCATAATGGGAATGTTTGCCAAAAGCGATTACCCTGAAACACTTTTGAATAATGTCAGAGAAGAAGTTGTAAAAAAACGATAGGAAGGTATGTACCAACCATTATAGGGATGCAAAGGAAATGGATTAATGACAATATGTAAAAGGGATAAAGTAATAAAAGAAGGGGTAAGTTTTTTCTTAACATACAATTTGGATTCTGACCATGTGGTTCAGGCCATTAGGAATAACTGGGAGATTTTACAGTTCGATCAAAATGTGGCCCAAAAAGTGGGAAAAACACCAAAAATAGTGTATAGAAAGGACAGAGCTTTTAAAAATATTTTAGAAAGCTCTCATAGAAGCAGAATAGTTAATAGAAAGGTAGGAAACTTCAAGTGTGGTATGTGCCCCCATTGCCCCTACATTTTGGAAACAGGTGAAACATATTTTGAATGGTAGAAAATATACTTTAGAGGTCATTTTAATTGTAATAGCACAAATGTGGTGTATATGGCCAAATGTCAAGAATGTAGTACATTCTACATAGGGAAAACTAGAACATGTCTAAAAGACAGGATATATGAACATCTCATGGATATTAGGAAATGTAAATTGACTAACGCACTTAGTAGACATAAGAAAGAGATTGCTAGTCATAGTTTAAAATTTCTTATTGTACAACAATTGATTAAAGATGTACAAGGGAAAATGTTGGATATACGCCTGGACATTTGTGAACTTAAATGGCAGTTGCAGCTTGATGCAACTCAAAACCCAGGTATTAATGAAAATGTTAGTATTTTAATTGTTTTAAAATTGAGGAATGTGTTGGGCTAGGATATATATATATATATATATATATATATATATATATATATATATATATATATATATATATATATATATATATGTGTGTGTGTAAAATTGTTTTAATCATGACATTTTATATATGAATTTTACATGAATATATATTCTTTCATATTTCTCTCATTTACATTTATGTGGATAGTCTATGTAGCTATTCTTTTACATGATTGATTGCTAATTGAATGTATTAGATGGGTAGAGTAAGATGCATATAAAATGGCTGGGTAGAGAAGTTAAAAATGTAGTAATGCCAGCTGCAGAACTTCTACTAAGGATACTCCCTCAATCTCCTGTGGCATCTGTTTTATCATTGTATGGGTGGATAGGACCCAATGCAAGAATTTAAATGTCAGCAATGACTATTTTGTGTTATAAACACTATCACAAAGAGGTGTATATGTCTATCTCATGATTAAGGAAAACAAAAGTAGATCAGAAATCAGGGTTAAGCTGACTCAATGTAAACCTGTCTGTATCCATTATAGATATGCAAATTTGAAATGACACTTTCAAAGCAGTGATCCATAAGGTACCTGGCATGAGATGAGGGAGCTGCTGCCCTGTGGGAGTTGGGGGTGAGCTGGTTACAGTGCACTGAATTAAAATTGCCTTCCTCATCATCACTGTTTCATGGTAACTTTGGAGATATAATAATTCAAAGAAGCGTCCTTTCAACATTCTTTTGTCTCTTTGATTGTTTTATTTTATTTTTTACAGTGTTCAAATGAATTGTATGCTTTTGTTGACATACCAGCTTATTTCCAAAAGCACTTATTTAATTCATCACTCTGAGGATAACAAGAGTTAATACAGACACAAGACTATTTTCTTACCAAAAAAAAAAAAAAAAAAAAAAACATTTTATTTGTGTTTGTTTGCTGAATACAGTACTCCAGCCTGCATATACTTGGCAAAATGAAAGATCTGGCTGCAGCAGGGGATGCCACTCTAGGCAGTTTTCCCAATTTGTAAAAATTATTTATCCTAATTAACTGGGAGTCCTGTTTTTGCAGTGTATACTTGTAGGACATCAGATTTAGGCCAAATGGTAACCGTTCATAGCTATGTATATTGTGTTGTTATATTCTGAGGCAGGAAAACTAGTAAAATGTAGTATTCAGGTTCATATCCTGGCTCCTCATTCCTTATAACAAGATGGAACTTATTTCCTTGCACTGTGAGTTCCTGATTTCTTCACAAACCATATAGATAGCATATGAAAGCAAGGGGTTGTGAGGGATTCATCCCCACATGGGTGGATCAGGAGCTAATCTCATGCAAAAAGAATGTTTTTTTTTTTTTGTTTATGAATTTCAATGGGTTGAAATTTTGACTGGCTTGCTTCATCCAAGATTCATACAGCTGAGATTCAACAAGATTTAGGGAAAGCATGAGTACAAATATTGTGCAACTTCTGTTGTGTTAGATACTATCAAAATGAACAAACCTAAGTACTTGTATACTCCTACAAAGTAACAAAGGTTTGTGTGTGTGTGTGTGTGTGTGTGCATGTGTGTGTGTGTGTGTATATATACGCGCGCGTGTGTGTGTGTGAGTGTGTGTGCACGTGTGTGTGCGTGTATGTGCGTGTGTCTGTGTGCATGTGTGCACGCGCGCGTGTGTATGCGTGTGTGTGCGTGCACGCGCGTGTGTGTACGTGTGTGTGCATGTGTGTGTGCGTGTATGTGCGTGTGTGTGTGTGTGTGTGTGCGCGTGTGTGTGTCTGTGTGCATGTGTGCGCATGCGTGTGTGTGTGTGTGTGTGTCTGTGTGTGTGTGCGTGTGTGTGTGTGTGTGTGTGTGTGTGTGTGTGTGTGTGTGTGTGTGTGTGTGTGTGTGTGTGTGTGTGTGTGTGTGTGTGTGTGTGTGTGTGTGTGTGTGTGTGTGTGTGTGTGTGTGTGTGTGTGTGTGTGTGTGTGTGTGTGTGTGTGTGTGTGTGTGTGTGTGTGTGTGTGTGTGTGTGTGTGTGTGTGTGTGTGTGTGTGTGTGTGTGTGCACGCGTGTGTGTGAACATTCATGTTTGTGAGTGTGGGCAGGCATGTGTGTGAATGGTAAGTATTTCAATGAAATTCTACAGTGTCCAGGGGATAGTACATATCATAACAAGAGACAAGCAAAAATAAGAGGATACAATTAAAAGTCTGACAAAGTGGCATTGTGAGGAAGTTTTTTTTTTTGTTTTTTTTGTTTTTGTTTTTTTTCAAAGGCATGACTGTCATTAATAGCCGTAGTATACTTTTTGAGGAAAATATGGTGGCTAGACAGTGAAGAAATTCAGTGCACATTCACTAGGTATAAAATTATACTAGTGGGAAGTTGGAGGGGATGATTTGTAGGTAATTTACATCTGGTCAAGTGAAGATAGAGAAATCTCTGACTGTTTCTGTGCAGCTGTCACGTATATACACAAATCTAGAAACTATTTTAGGTATAAACCTGGTGAGAAATAATTGTACGATACTGAGTATTGTGGAGTGAATTCATCTCCTACAGTATAAAACATATTTTGGCCTTTTATTCCCCTTTTTCCTTCTTTTATTCCCTTCCCCCCCCTTCTTCCACCGCTTCCTCTATGATATTAATTCCATATCTATTCTTACTTTTATTACTCTACTTTGACACTTAACTACTTCTCTCCATTCCCCTACTAACTTTTCACCACCATTTTATTGACCCTACCTCATTTTCCTACTCCACCCCTTCTCCCCCCCCCCCCCACACACTCTAATCCAGTCAAACTAATCACTACCACAACCTCTCTAGACCTGCATTATGTATTCTTCAGCATTTTTCACTTTACTTCCTCCTACCTTACTATCGCTCGCCTGGTCAGGATAAAACAGACAAGAGGTTGTGGTTCAGTTCAAGCAGCTTTATTACACACAAACACATCAGGAATGAGGCTTTGTAACTTAAACTTAAATAAACGTAGAAACAAGCTGACTACCACACTCATGCAAGTTAACACTCTGGCTGCTCTCTCAAAATGGCACTGCTGCCTGCATGTGCTCACTATTTATATGCACGTGCTAACATCTGGAAATGCTTCTTAAAGGTACATACACGTTACCACTAATCACCTCCTACTAAAATTGCCTCATCTGCCAAATGACCTCTTATTTTTGTACAGCTATGCTCACCTGTTTGACCTTTTAATATTATCCTTTCTTGTATGTACTTTAATTGTATGCTCAAAACCATACAGAGAATTAATTACTCGCTGGCTATCTTCTTGTTACTTGTACAACTTGTACAGTGAATGTCATACTAGTTTATCTTACCATGAAGTTTAATTTAATTTGTACTGTGAAATTTCCAGTTGTATATTTTCTATTATGTAGCTTTTCTCCCCGGGCCTCCACTGAAAGAGGGTACAAGTTCAGTCGGACTATCCCGGTCAACAAATGTTAAATAAATAAATAATAAAATTTTCTCCATGCAGACATTTTAGGCTTTATCCTCACTCTCTCCCACCTACTTCCTCTCAGTTGACCATCAGCTGCTAACAGCTCCTCTCATTTACTGGAACTACTGGACCTGCCTTAGCCTTCCTGAATTTCAACCCAACCATTGTCCAGAGCCAGTTAGTAGATTGAGGACACTGGTTCAGCATCATACTGCTACCAGGGACTGGGCCCTAACCGTTCACTATATAGCAGCAGCCTTGCAAGCTCCACAATAGCTGCATTTGAGAGATACATGCGGTCTTCTAAAATAAAATAAACTCCCAACCACAAGGTGTACTGCTGACAGCATGGAGCTCATCAGACTATTAATTCTGCTTTTCCATTGAGACTAGGAAGACCGGCCCCTCCCACCTGGATGGCCAAGCCAGTGTTGGCCACTAACTCCTATTCTCCTCAACGTGGTGTCTCAAGCACTCATGCAGTTAGTCAACCACGGATCATCTGTGGTGCAGTCAGGACTTCAGTCCTCTGCACTATCAAGACATGTGCATTTTATACTTTGTCAGAATGCACTGATATAGACTGTTACAATGTGCTGTACAAAGAATAAAAATGGTCTGCCTTGTCCAAGCTTTGTTGCAGTAACTAACGAGAAAAAAAAAACATTTGCAGGCTACGTTTTTATCTTTGAATTTATTAATTTAATCCCTTTTACCCACATTATTGCCCTTGCAATCAATTTGTTCTATCATGTGCACCAGCAACCATGGATCCTAAGTAGAATATCATTTACTAAACATTTTAAGTGTTCTCCATTGCAACAGACAGCCAAACATAATTAAAAGATCTTAAGAAATCTACACAGTCTGAGAAAAAATAATGAAAATTAAGATCTCAAATTTTAATTGTGGTTGTCACATGATTTTTACTCAATTTCTGTTATGCTGTGCCTTTCTTGTTTTCCCAGGTTGGTTAATCCTTGACTACTGCAAAAAAAAAAAAAAAAGCATCCGTTTGTCAGTTATTGAGCTTGTAGAACTTTCCTTTCTTGACTGCCAAGACGAGGAAAGGAAAATGTCTTTTTGTAAAATATAAAATGCTGAGACTAAGGAGGACAGTAAGACAGACAAGATGACGAGTCACTGTAAAACTCTAGACCCATTATTATTTCAATATATTTACACTTTGGTGAGAGCAGGTGTCCCATAACTTGCTTAGAGGATGAGGGATTCTGTGGTGCATGACCATATACTCAGAGTAGACAGCATCTAAACAGGCAGTTCCACCCCTTCCCTCCTGCTAGTCTGCTTCTGACAGTTTTAGACTAGGATGTCAAACAGCAGACTAACCCACTTTTGGCTCTTTGCCACACAGCTGGATTTTTGTCATACAAATAAACTGTAATTTGTGACTTACACTTTCCAGGCTCTGTCAAGTTATGCAAATGATTTTCAAAGCAGATCCTGAAATTTCCTTGCACATTATATTGAAGCAGTACTGTAATAGGACTGCTTGTGCTAAACTGTCTTCCTGTTGCAATGAGCCCATTTATAACCAATTATAGGGCTCTTGGAAAGCAGGAACCAACACCCACATCATCGCCACTATAACCATTTCAGTGTAAACGCCATCTATCAAAACTTGGAAAAATTAACCAGTTTCATTGCATTTTTTCTTTCCTGCTGAGATTTTTTTCCTTTACACTTGGTTTCTTATCCTTAGTTGAGTCAGTCATTTGGATTTAAAAAAAGCAAGAAAGAAAATAGATATTTCTATTAATGTTTTAACAAGCCTCCCCTAATAAGCTATGCTCTGTTTTTTGAGCTGCATTGCAAATGTATTCATTACTCACAAAAAGCTGTCAGCTTGCATGCAGCACGGCTGAGTAGAGGGGAGCTAACAAGGCCTTGATATTACAGGGTAGATTTTTAATGCAGTGCTGCTCCCTCCAGCATGTGAAGACATGAACTGGATGCCGTTAGTGAGCTTTCTGTTAATGTCAACATGGTGAAAGTAAAGCAGACTTGAATACTTCAAAGCAGGAATTAGCTTAACCAATGAATCATGTTAGGCAGCAGTGGTAGCAGAACATTACACTGAACTTTTATGCAGTTTATCATACATGTGGAGTACATCCTTATCACAGCTAGAAGGACAGGAAGCCTGCCCTACTACACTGTAGAATAATTTTTAATTTTGGTATGTCATCAGCCCATTTGCTTCCAGCTTCTTTCCCTCGTACAAGTTAAACAAAGTATTCCTTATTAACAAAGTCTTCATATAGAAACAACAACCGTGTAGCTACCACTAGTGTCTCCTATTTCTGTACTTCAGAAACAGAAACTCAGGTAAAGGCCATCTTTGCTTCTCAGTATCCATTGTCAGCAGAAGAGACTGAAGTCATGTTTTCTAAAAAGATATATTTTTTACTTTTCATTAATGTCTCACATTGACTATAATGTGACAGTGCTTAGTTGATAACAGCTTCATTCATATGGTAACAAATAACTTGTCCACTAAGCCAAGTCACAAAATACACCAAACTGACTTTGTGACCTTTTATTATGTAACTAACAAGGAAAACCAATAGTGATGCCATAAGTAATTCATATGCAACATATCAACAGATACCATTAAACCATCGCCTCTCACTGCTTGGCATATACCTGATGTTCTGGCTGCCACCTCAAAGAAACCAGGTCATATACCTGCTTCCACAGACCAGGTGGCAAACCCACATAATTCATACTTACAAGCCACATACACCTTGACGTGGCCATTAGTCAAATCTGGGTCCAACCTAAGGAGACCAGAGGCCACTGAACAAGAACAGGGGAGACAGAAGGGGAGGTGAAGCCAAAAGGCCACTGCCTAACCCAGCATGGAGGGTTGGGAGGGAGGAACAGCGTGCCTGCTTACAGATTCTGCAGGCAAGAACAAAAGCACTTCACCTAAAAAGGGATGGTTGCCTGCATGTCCCCTGATGATGACTCATGCTTGTTGACAACGGATCGTTGCTATGGTAAGTTGTCATTATCCACCAAGCAGTGCTGTGAGGCTGGTGGCAGCATTTTGTATTAAGAAAATACATTTAGTGTTAAAATAAACATTAAAAATGCAGTGGGATATGACACAGCTAGGAAAGGTTTTACTTATTGTCCTAAATATATAAACAATAAGTGTTTATCTTTCATACTGTATCTAAGAAGAGGTGTGCACCATTTGTAAATCCTTATACTTTAAAACGTAGTAAATGGGAAACTAGAGTAAGTTAAGCATGTTGTTTCAGTGAGTATTGCAATGTGCCAAGGCTGTTTTAAGTTTTGCATGTCAGATATTTCATATGTTCACAGTCTTTCAAAGAAGCTGTATGTTCTTCTTCTTCTCCTGTATTTATGATGTATGATATTTGATACATTTTTATAGGTGGCATGAATAAATAATAACATTGTTTATGTACATCTGTTTTGCCTTTTACATGGGGCACTGCTAAAAAGGGCAATTCACTTACCTGGTTGCTAAAAAAAGGCTAAATAAAGAATTTCCTAAAGGGATATGCTAAAGCTGGGAATTATTCCTTTCTAAACCACCAGTTATGAAGTCAAAACTGCATTAGAACATCATAATTCAAAACATGTGATGCAACATGGGTAGTGGTAGTGAACACACCACACTGAGCCAGTAGATTTATCCTTGCTCTGGCTAGCGATACTAATTTTAGCCATATAAATGACTGAATAGCTGAACTAATCTATGTAAAATTTCTTTGTCACTAATTATCTGACAACTGCAATTAACAAACTATTCATATATAAAATAAGGAAGTACTCTTCTTTCTGGCACCTGAAATGACATGATAAGGTCACTGTTATAAGTTGCAACATTCAGAAGTTGAGAATTCTGGTAAAAACTTATTAGCTAACTGGTAGGTATGCTAAAGGAATTTAATGAATCTTTGCCTCTCAGCCAAGACATGCTCGCAGTGTTCTCAGTGTTTTTTTACAATACCGAGGATTAACCTACTAGATCAAAGAGGGGTACAAACAGTGAGTGTGTAATCCCTTCTTCAGAAGGGCTGCCCAATAACATTTGCAGCACTTTGATTTGTATTACTATCCATTAAGCGATTTATAAAGGTCATTGGAAAAAGAACTAGCAGTATTGCATCTAGCATCAAGACCTGTCAATCAAGGTAACTGATAAACAGTGGGCCAAAAAGAGATTTTTACTGAATTTACTTACCTGTATGCTACCATACATATGGTTTCCAAATCTATAAGAAAAAAATAAGTAACATCATGACACTTAAAAATTTCAGGAACATTTTGTAAACTTATCTATCAGATATACACCAAGAACAATGATGAAAGGAAATTGGTCTGTTGCTAAATGAATTTTGGAGTTTTCAGATTTCCATTTTGAATACCATTGCATTTGGTAGGTGAGCAAATGCTTTACTGAAAGATACAGCTGTAGTTCAAAACAATATTTTATACAAATTTAGTTAAATCAAATCAAGGCTGCTCATTTGCAATACAGATCTAAGAATCCCCAGCTGTTGAACTGCTGTAGCCATATTAACTGCCAGCATGTCTGGTACCATTCAAGTGACATTATATAGACAGTATAATTATCAAGGATCTAAGGGGATTATTGAATTATGATGTATAATCTTATTTATGAAACCATCCTGCCTACAACAGTTTAGAATAACTGAATTTGCTGGAAGATTTCATTTTGTGAAAAACTAGCAGCACAAATGTAAGTAAAAGAGGAATTCTGTCCAAGACTGTGGATCACCTAACTATTGAAGGTCTTGTTGAAGGAGAAGTGGAAGACCAACTAGATGTGCTAAGAAGGAAACTTTAACACTTTAAATGGCATCAGAGCTCATGCAGTTGAAGCTGCTTCTTAGCATCAGATGTGTTGAGGGCATGATTTTTATATGCAAGCTACTTAATAAAATGAAGAGGTGTGTGTGTGTGTGTGTGTGTGTGTGTGTGTGTGTGTGTGTGTGTGTGTGTGTGTGTGTGTGTGTGTGTGTGTGTGTGTGTGTGTGTACTTGTGTGCTATGTATGAATGTGCATAGGCAAGGCATATATGTGCATGAGTGCATGCGTATTTGCAGATATACATGTGTATGTGCATACACCTGTACTCTCAGAGTAAAAATCTGTTGGTCACAAGGTAATGCAGACAAGGCAGGATGTCAGAGGATGCTGTAGGGAAAATTTCCATAAGAAAGTGGGCTGTTATAAGAAAAGCTTGAACAAGTGTGGTGGGGCATGCCAGTTGCTTTTATTGCAATAGTACATGCCCACATGCACACTACAGACAGAGCAGAACTCCGTGAGTTTATTCATTCATGTTAGAACTGACAGCATTTTAACCTGAGACTTGGAGACACTACATGAGATAGAAGGGACTGGCTAATGCTACGATGAAATGCACTGATGTCAAGTTTCTTATGGAACACGGGCACAGGTGTGGACAGCTTGTACATATGCAAGTTCTGCATCCTGTTCTGTCTGACATTACTTTGGTATGAAGGGTTTTCCTATTGCAGGCTCTCAGTATCCCTAAAAGTCTTAATAATATCATGTTGTTCGTAGACATCAGAATAAGTGAAGCAGGCTTCTCAAGTTAAAGGCAACTGTCAATGGAGTCTGTCAGTCATCCAGTCAGGATGAAGTAGTCAAACATTGTAGGTTCTGTTAAAGCAGCTTTATTATATACAAACATAAACATATATACAAACTAGTTGTCTCATGCATAGATGTTCAGACTCTGGCTGTACTCACAAAATAGCACTGAAGCTAGCACATGCCTGCTATTTATATATGTACATTCAGGTCTTAGAAATGCTTCTTAAAGGTACCACACATATGTTATTCTACATCCTCCCTCTTTGAGAAATGACATCGACAACACTGACTAACATGTTATAGGTACAAAGTAATTTTCCATCATACAATTATATATATATATATATATATATATATATATATATATATATATATATATATATATATACACACACACACACACACACACACACACACACACACACACACACACACACACACAAAACTATGTCCAAGTTGCTGTGTATCTCACACTGGGTCTGGAAATGTGACCAAATTGTGTGACATATAAATTGGAATTGGATTTAGCAACTGGGATTGTCTCTGCTGAATGTTCAATCTTAGGGACGTTATGAACATTATCAGACATGGCAGTGGGAATCAAACCACGTTCTGGAACATTCTGGAACAGGAACAATGTCTGCATCACTCTGAGATTTATAGTCTATATAGTAGGAACATTGCTGCGATAATGGTCATGATACAGGAAGTAGATGTCTGTGATTTCTCCTGTACTCCACACCCTTGGATTTCACAAGATAGGATCTTGGCTCTTCACATATATTTGTTACTTGACCAATCCGGTCAAAACCTTTCACTGTTTGTATCCTCGCTGTATCTTCTTCTTTCAAAGGACGAAGAAAGCTGCTCGATTTATCGTAGCTGGACTTCTGGAAAGAACACTTTCAAAATAATTGGGCTTTGACTGCTTTTTTCTTTTTAGCTTTAGGACTCAATAAACTGGAACTGATAAGTAATGTTGTTCTGGTTTGCCTAGACAGAAGTCTCTGTGCAGGTGAGGCAAGTATATTGTCACAGGGTATGTTTCAGAGACTGAGCAAATTCAAAAATACATTGGTTTTGTCACACTTTGACTTCTCAAGTAATTACTTTGCAATTTGTGCTTTAGGCTAGTCCATTTGACAGCGGATATTCTGCACTACTAGTAACATGTACAAAGTCCCATTCTCTTGGAAATTTCTGAAACAACCAACTGGTAAATTGGATAACATTGTCAGAGATAAGCTTTTGTGGACTTCCATGGACTGAGAAATGATGTTTCAGCTTGGTAATAACAGTAGTGGATGTTAGGTTTGGTAGTAAATTGATCTGAGACCAGTTCAAATGAGAGTCTACCAGTACTAAGTAATGCTGATTGTTCCACTCGAATATGTTGGTGGCTACTGTTGATCAAGGTAGCTCAGGAACTTGACTTAGCTGAAGTGGTTCTTTCTGCAAATGTGGTTTAGTACTATTGCATACTGAACAAGAAGAAAGTATTCTATTAATGTATTTTACTAGAAAAGTCCAAAATACTAGTCCTCTCGCCCTTCTTTTGATAGCTTCAGAACCTGGGTGACCACAATGCAAAATTTGGATGTATTCGTATTGTAAGGAAGCAGTAACAAGAATTTTAGCACCTTTGGAAATAATGCTATCTTCCATCAGCATCTCGACTCTGAAAGGAAAGTAGGGTTGCACTTCAGGTGGTACACTAGATTGCTTTGATGGCCATCTAACATTGATGTAGTAGATGAGCTTTTGCAAAATTGGATCAGTCTTTGTATAATCTCTTAGCTTATCAAGTCTTGTGGTAGAAATATTATGCACTACCATGACATCAAAGTCAGAATTTCCTGTGTCAAGCTGTTCTGTTGTATTTCTGGGCAATCTGGATAAGGTAGCAGCCAGATAAAGAAGTTTGCCTTTTATACAGACCATTTTGAAGTTGTACTTTTGCGATTTAAGAATAATTCTTTGCAATCTTGTTGGATCTGAATGCATAGGCTTCTATAAAAGAGTAACCAGAGGATGACTATCAGTTTCAATCTGAATAACTCAGCCATAGATATAATCATGAAACGTGGGACATGCAAACACTATTGCCAAAAGTTCCTTCTCAATCTGAGCATATTGCATTTAATTCTGGGTATGTGTTCTAGATGCATAGGCTACAGGTCTACCAAGCACCTACTGTGCCATCACCAAATTTTGAAGAATCACAGGAAAGAGTTACTGTTCTTTTGACATCATAGTATCTTAATGTAGATGGAGTAGCAATTGTCTGCTTAAGGTCTTCAAATGCTTTCTGCAAATGTTCTAACCATGACCATGAAACATTCTTACATGTTAACTCTCTCAAAGGTGCTGTCAACTCACTGAAGTCTGGTATAAACTCACCTAAATAGTTGACCATACCAAGAAAACATTGTAGAACTTCTACATTATCTGGTGCTGGCATCTCAAGAATGGCTGCTTGCTTGGATGGGTGTGGTCTCAAACCAATGTTAGTAAATAAATGACCTACATATGTAACTTCTGGTAGTCTGAATTTTAACTTTAGAGGATTGAACTTCACAGTACTTCCTGCGCTCTGTCTAGAACCTTCATTATGTTTCTGTCATGCTCTGCTTCACCATTGCCTCTGACTAACAAATCATCTACTATTATGGCACAAGGGTAACCTGAAAAATTTGCCCCACTGCATGCTGAAAGAATTCACATGCAGAATTTATTCCAAACGGCATCCTAAGAAATCTGTATCTTATAAATGGGGTACTGAATGTAGTCAGTAATGAAGATTTGTGATCAAGCATCACTTGTCAAAATTAACTCTTTGCATCTAAGACAGAAAAAAAAACGGTGGCATTTGGTATTAGAGCTGCAACCTCTTTGACAGTGCACATGGGATGATGCAATCTTTTCAATGCTTTATTCAAATTTCTTGAATCAATCCATATTCTGATTTTGTCTGAGCCTTTTTTTCTAAGCTGCTACCATGGATGATACCCATTCGGTAGGTTCTGTAACTGGACAAATTACACCTTGCTGTACCATTTTATCCAACTGAGCTTTAACTTTATGCTGCATAGCTATCAGGACTTTTCTTGCAGGTCTGACTACTGGACTGTTCTCTGGGTCTAACTTCATAGAATACACAACTGGAAGTTTGCCCAACTTGTCATTGAAAACATCACTCTGAAAAAATAGTATTAGTGAAGCTGAACTGGGACATGTGCTTATTTGATGAACTTCTTTGGTAAAAGAAATCAGATTTATTCTCAAACTGTCTCTGAGACCCAATAATGACTGCACAGTTCTTTGAACTACATAGAATAATAAGTTATAACAGTTCTTGGCTACATAACATGGAAGCAGTACTGAGCCTTCGGTCTGAAATTCTTCACCTCCATGAGCAACAAGTTTCGCACAACTGGTCACATTTAGTTTTTCACCAGCTCTCACCTTAGAAAATGTCTGCTGACATAACATTACACTTTGAAACAGTGTCTACTTTGAGCTCAGTAGATTTACCATTGATTTGGACAGTACAAAATACTTCATTTGTTGCCAATAAATCTACTGCATCAGTCTATTCATCAATCACTGATACACCATCTACATAGAAAGCAGACTGTTGCAGTTCAACTTGATCAATTTGCTTTTTCAAATAACCCTTCTTTATAACAGTGTGAGGCTTGGCTTACTTGATTTACAACATTTTTGAAAATGGTTCCATTTCTTACATTTATAGTATCGCTGACCAAATGCTAAGCACTTTTTTTTTTAGACTCATGGTTGGCACCACAATTGTAACAGTTAACAGCGAAGCTTGACTTGAATTTTGCTGATTCACCCTTGTACGGCACTGAGCATTAACTGAACTAGTCTTAAAACTTGCTGGAAGATTGTGGGTTTTCCTTACAACACCTACAGGGGCTACAGCTGCCAAGTACTTAGGCCTGTTTCTGCCTGCCACATGTTCCATACTGTCTACATTTTCTCTGGAGCCTGCTAAAACCATGCTCTTATCACTTGCAAGCCTATATGTGTGCCTTTCTGTAACCATGAATTTGACATATCTCAATAGCTTTACTTAGCATTAAATCACTGTCACAAAGCAAACTCTTTCTCAGAGAAGCATTATTAATACCACACATGAGCCTGTCCTTTATTAACTCATCTTTCAAGTCACCAATCTTACACGTTTTTGCTTTATTTCTCAGGTCTGTAATATAAGCTGCAAAAGTTTCTCCTTGATTTTGATCTCTTGTGTAAAACAAATGCCTCTCTAATATAGCATTAGTCTGGGGGTTGCACATTTCTCTAAATTTCTGCTTCAAACACGGGGTCTTCCCTTGATTCAGCTTATACAATAATATGATGATTTGCTCCTTCACCTTCATACACTGCTGGTGCATATTCAAATAGATGCTCTCTTCCTATGGCCTCTGACCTTGCTAGAGTTAGCAAAATGAATGTCCTGGTGCATTCATCTTTATCAGAATAAGCTGATTGTATTACTATAGCATACTCTTACTCAAATATTCTCCAATTCTCTGCAATAGTCTGATCAAATATAAGTGGGTGTGGCTTTCAAAAACCTTCTGCCATATTAATACATCTCAGTGAAGACTTTTGCCAGTGTGCATGAACACACACATGTACGTATGCCTGCAATTTATGCTAGTACTTGTAACTACACTCAATAGCACAACAAGCCTCTGTATAACTGAACTTTGCAAAATACATCTCCAGGGCACTCTAATACTCTTGAAATCACCTTAGTGTAAAAGCCACTTATCATCATTTTAAGAAACATTTCAGATAACTGCAGTGTGTGAATAAACTGGGCGGAAGAAGCTCAGAGTACGAAACATTTCAAAGTAATTGCACTTTGTGAATAAACAGTACACAGCACACTGAAATTTCCCCCAAATGGTGGTACCTTCCTAAACAACTCTATATAGTGCAAGAAACACTCTGTAATGGCAGCACTCTGCGAATAGATGCACCCAGCACAAGAAACTTTTGGATAGGGCTTTATTTGACTGCACTTTACAAAATAGTGGCACTTTGCACACAACAAACTCTTTGAAATAAATGCACAGTAATAAACATACACTGTAAGCGCTTTTGCACACTTTGAGATACTTTGAATAATTCTAGTTATAGGTAGTGGTGCTGCAGTAGCGTTGTCGCCTCACAGCAAGACGTTGTCGCATTTGATTCTCAGGTAGAGCGTCTTCTGTGTGGAGGCATTTGTGAATGGGCATGCCTTCATTGAAGGTTGTGCATCAGGGCTGGTAACTCGGCACGTAAAAATCCACTACCAAACATTAGCGGACCAGAGTTCTGCTGTGGCAACCCCTAACGGGATAAGCCGAAAGACACAACAACTATTCAGAACTCCAATCAATATAAAGTAGTAGTTTATGCCAAAACACAGTAATTTGCCAAAAAACATGCAGTCACCTTTCTTTATTTATACTCAATGTGCCCTTTTTGCCCTTTGTTATATTTGTTTTTCTCATGTAATCTCTTTCCATGCCCATTATATTTTCTTGTGCTCATTTTAACTCTAAACATGCTCGTTTTACTTTAAACATGCTCACAATTCTGAGGTAACTCTGAATCCTTTTATGTGCTTTTCTGATGCTCAATTTATCAAATATCTTAATTTCAAACATTTTGTTTAATTAATAAACTTTTTTATGCTTCTCTTTGTTTAATAAACGTTTTGTTTTGTGCCCTTTTAAATGCTCTGTTTTAGCTTTTTTATAAAATAAATTGTTCGTGCAAGTTTTTATTACTTTTAGTTCGTTTCTGGCCCTTTTTTGCATTCGGTTCACTTACTTTGCCTTCGCTGTTAACTCTGCACCTTGTGGCTCTGAAAAGCAGTCTCTGGAATCTCACTTCTGACACCATGTTGCTCGTCTAGTCAGGATGAAGTAGACGAACATTGTGGGTTCTGTTCAAGCAGCTTTATTATACGCAAACATAAACATATGTACAGACTAGTTGTTTCATGCATAGATGTTTACACTCTGGCTGTACACTCAAAATGGCACTGAAGCTAGCACGTGCCTGCTATTTATATATGCACATTCAGATCTTAAACATGCTTCTTAAAGGTACAACACATATGTTATTCTGCAGACTCCATTTGTGATTGGTTCAAATCTTAATTAGTTTGTGCTTTTCAGAAGAGTTTCTTTTGCTCCAACTTAGAGCTCATATTATAATGGTTGAATTGTAGTCCTGTGAACAGAGTTAGCTTCATGTGAAACTCAAATCTGGTGTTTCTCTAAATGTATATGATTCCAGTGCATGGTTACTTTGAATTTAAGAAGTGTTGCCTAACATCTTTTTTTATTAAAGTTACTGCAAAATTAACATTTGCACAGGAATGTTAGAGGAAATATATTTATATCTGGATACAATGTTTTCCTTTCAACTGTTCAGATTTGCATAATGTACAGATTTTTGCCTTATTTTTGGCCTGTTACTCATAAAATTTGAGGTTTTCTGGAAAGTCCACTGAGGACTGAAGCCATTAAATAATGACATACATTTGAGTTTCAGACTTAATATCCTTCAGAAAATGTATGATAACAGAAATCCTGCTAGTCTAACAACTTTTTTAAGAGCAATATTAAAAATCTGTTCCTATTTTCGGGGCTTTGGCCTTCTCTAGATTTCTTGCACTAAGAGGTGGAGAAGTATGGCAACTAGTAAGATGATAAACAGCACGTGTGATTAAATGCCATACTTTTGTATTTATAAATGAATGTTGCAAAGTTTAAAATGGAGTGTTAATTAAAAAAAGCATTCATGTGAAAGACCAATGGCTTAAGTTTCTCTTGAGTTAAAAGGCATCTATACAGCCACAAATGTGTGTGCGACTTAAGTAGCATAGTGTACATTGCAAGCTTGTTATTCTGTGCTATTGCTCATTAGTTATAACTGCTTAATTACAGGCTTTTAAATACAGTGGTAATTAATTGCAAATGAATGTACATATTAATTTACACATGCATTTTACTTATTGAACCATTATATGGATGCTCTTACAGATTCCTTGAAGATTTTGCAATGTATGTTAATTTACTTTTCACATTCATTTTTAAAAATTACGTAGCTTCTGTAGCTACACCAGGAAGCTGCAGTAAAGCTTTTCTTTTCACTTTGTTACAGTTTAAAATGCAGACTCTTTATGTTTGTTTGTCCATGTGTAAAAAGTATAATTAGCAAAGTAATAAAGAAAGCAGTGTATATGTGGGAATGGCTTGGATTCCTTTTGTTCCTGAGCTTTTTCTTCCAGTCTCCTATCAGCCTGTATATGTAGGTTCCTCAGTCACCTTCCCCTAATGTTCTATCATGACTTCCAGTGGTACTTACCAGGAGGGTTGGGTCTGCTATGATTACCAGTGGTCATCAATAATTATATGCATGAAGAAGGGAAGTGGTCTGTTTGCATTTCTTATATTCATTCATGCTCTACTGTCTCATGCACTCTGTGGCATAATATACATACACTGTTGTACTTACATACTGGTATTCCCCGGGAATGGGCAACTAATGACTGACTGGATAATCAGTCCTCCATTTGCCATTAGTAGCTATATAAAGTGCATAATTCCCATACCATCCTAACCTGAAGTAGATCAACACACCATGAGCACCTCCCAAAAAACCATCTAGTGCCTAAGCTCAGTAGCTAAACTTCAGCCAATGGCATCATAGATGATTCTAAAAGATATACATGCCAGCAGAGTTGATTAAAATGACTCATATTCCTCATAGCTAATTTGTCTCAGTGTCAGTGTTATGGACTTACTCCTGGGTGACATGCAATAGAAAATATTCTGTAGATGTGAATGAAGTACAATGTTTGAAGTAGGAATTATTCAGTATGTATGATTTTTATATCATTGTTTCATATCTCATGTCTTCATTGTTAGCCATGATCTGCTAACACAGAAGAATTTGATTAAAGTGTTCCTTGTCCTTTCAAAAGCCAAAGAGGGACAAGTTCTATTTAGTCTCCTCTACAGAATCTTGGGTTCCATAACTAAGTATTTTAATCTTATATGGATTCAGAATAATTATGCTCATCCCATAATATTATTCAGGAAATAAATGTGCTTATAGAAGTGCCATTAACTCAACTTTTAGTAGTTTATTAATATTCATAAAAATATAAGAAAGCATATCATATTTTATTTCTTATACAATTATCAGTGCCATCTTTGCTGAAATGGAATTACTTCTGCAGATTAAACATTATGCAGAAATAATCTAATTAGAAGCTGCAACATTATACGCCCTAAAGTTAAAAATTTATCTTCCTCCATAGATGGCCTGACAGGCATTAATATTATTTAACAAATGCAGATATTATCTTACAAGACACATCTGTTGGTCACCTATTGCAAGAATCACTGTGCAGAGAATGACTTATATATATATGGACAGATGAAATTCAAAAATCCAAATGTACAGCATCCTCATATAGGTCTCCCCCTTATCTTCTTTCATTATTATTACTCTGTGTCACTAGAAGGGCATGACAGAGTCTGGATAGAAAGCATAACAAACCCCATACTTGGTCTCTCATGGGTAAAATTTGTATAAATCTTTGATGTTCTTTGTATTTCACTGTAGCAGTCCTGACTTGTAGGATTTTCTGCAGTGAAAGCCTTCAGCCAGCCCATCTACCAGAAAAAAACGTTTTTCTGTCTCCCAGGCTGGCGAATGCCCCGACCAACATCAGTATGCTTGGGTATAAAGGAAGCCAGTCTGCATCTTTCCGTCAGAGCCTGACTGTTCAAGTGCATCTGTTGTTCCACACCAGAGAGAAGAAGTGGTCAGAAAGATAAGAATCCTGTTGGGGAAAGCCTTCCTTTCTTTTAACTCATGTCAGATAAAGTAAATAATTGTCTCTGCTGTGGCAAGCAAACCCCACACAGAGACTTTCACTCACTTTGTGTCACCTGTGTAGGCCCGGACCATGATGCTCCTAGTTGCCATTTTTGTGTTTGTGTTACCACTAAGACTGTTAGGCATGGGACTGAATTTTTAGTGAGATTTCTAAGTCAAGAATCTTTTCACTCGCATCCAATGGCATCCACAGGTCATTCCAAAATTGAGCAATCTAGGTGAAAGAAAGAAAAAAGAAAAGAAACAAAAGCTTAAGTCTTTGGACAACAGCCATTCACAATCTGACTATCCCTCTAGGCTTGTGATTGTTGAGGAATGCAAGGCACTTTTGCAGTCCCCTTCAGTCTCTGAAATTGTGATGCAGCCCTTTGTCGACACCCACTCAGAGTCTGACATGCCATCAATCCCATCTACTTCTATGTCCTTGCACATAGCTCGACGGTCATGTCCAGTGCTGCTCAGTAGGACTTGGCTTCCAAAGGTCTGAATCTTCATCTTATTGGAAAAGGTCTGGGAAGGCTTCGGAAGGAGCATCCCTTTTCCTTTTTCCTGGTAAGACATTCCCTGTGACCTGTCTTGACCTAACAATAGAAATCATATCCTTAGCTAATTTAATCAAATCCTGTTGACATCTCTATAAAATGCAACCAGTAGGCCTAGGCAAAGGCCCTGCCAAAATACCTCTCTTTGGGTTGGCTTTGGCCTTAGGCCCAGGTGTGTCTGACGACATGGTACCTGTCTGTCTGGAAGGGTGAAAAAGCACCACTGTAGCCGAGGCCTTGGTGGAGAAAAAGCAGGTTTTAAAGGGTACAGGACTCCAATAAATACCTTTTAAAAAATCCCTCTGCTGGCCCTGAAGTGGTCACCCCGGGCCCAAAAGAGCTAGAGCCAGTTCATTCAGGAACCCTTTACCTATAGACAAAGGGAATAGGGTCCATGATAGGTTCAGGAAAAAGTTATATACATCTTACACTCTTGCTATAATGGCCATCAGCTGTCAATTCCATATGATCAAATATCAGCAAACCATTTTAGATCAGCTCAAACAGAAGGTCGCTCGCTAGATGCTAAAAACCTTTCCAAAGAGCTCCTAGTTCTCTGTCACTACAGTTCTCAGGTAGTTAAACATTCATTGCACTGTGGTTATGATGCCAGGAAAGCTTCTTGCAAGGCAGCTGCAACTGGCTTGGTTATTAGTAGGCATTGTGGCTTAGGGAACAATCTCTTCCTAACCATGTTTAATCAAGCCTCCTGGTTGCTCCCCTGGACAAAAACTTTCTCTTTGGCCCTAAGGCATAGGCAGTTCTCAAAAAGATGGTGGACAAAGCGAAGTCTGTGCAAACTGTGAAGGACGTCCTCCAAATGCAGCCTCCTAGGTTCAGTAGGAACTTTCCAACTAAGCACTGGTCATTTCCCTCCCAGCTTAGAGGTAGACAGAGGAAACCACAGCAGGATGGAACCCACAGGCAGTGACAACAGCTGCAAAGAAGCAAGCAATGGACCTCTAAGACTCCCAGGCAAGGAAGTTTTAGGCCCCAAGCACCTGCCAGAAAACAACTATGAGTCATCCACCATCCCCCACCCCCACCACAAGACTAGGAGGAAGGCTGGCCACTCTTCAAACAAAATTGTACCCATATTACTTCAGACAAGTGGGTTCTAGAAATTATTTCAAATGGTTACAAACTCACTTTTAAAGTGCCTTTGATATACTCAGGCTATCCAGATGTTCCACAAAATCAGAAATCAGAGGCCCTTGCCCAGATCCAGGTTGTGTGCTCTCAGGGAGCTGTGCAACCAGTTCCAGAAGATCAAAAAGGAAAGGATTATACCCCAGGCTATTCCTAGTTTCCAGAAAGGAAGGCTCTAGGCACCCCATCTTGAATCTGCCAGACCTCAGTCAGCTTCTCCTGATTCCAAGGTTCAAAATGTTAACTCTTCACAAGCTATTACCCATGATATCCCCTCAGGCCTTCATGGTCTCACTAGACCTAAAAGATCCCTATCTGCACATTCCAGTTCAAAAGTCTCACAGAAGCTTTCTTTGCTTCAGGGCAGGCTCCAGTCACTATCAGTTTTCAGCAGTGACCTTTGTCTTATCTTCCACTAAAAGGGTTTTCACAAAGTGTCTAGCATCCACAATTGCTTTCTGCAGAACCAGGGGGTCCAAACATACCCTTACCTGGATGATTGCCTGATACAGGTCAAAGACCTATCAAAACTCCTCAAGGGCCTGATGTTTACCCAAGATCTCTTGCCCTTCCTGAAATTCACAATACATCTCCAGAAATCAGACACTGCCCCAACCAAAAAGATAGTTTTCCTGTGGGCACTTCCTGACTCTTCACTTTGAAAGGCCTTCCTACCTCCAGACAAAGTCTTCTTTTTGACAAGCTACTTCCAAAAAGTCCAGCAGAAACAGTGCATCTCAGCCACAGAGTTTCAACAAACACTGGAATATATGGCATCATGTATCTTCATGGTTCCCCTGGCCAGGCTACACATAAGGAAGCTTCAGTGATACCTCAAGAACATATGGTGCCAGAGCTCTCAGTCTATAGGGACTGAAGTACAGCTGATCCCTTATGTCAAATAAGAGTTTGCTCGGTGGGTACAGGCTTGTACCCAAAATCAGTGTCTTCATTTCAGTTTCACTCCACAGATCCAAACTATCACTATGGATGCTTTATAGACAGCCTGGGGTGGGGTCTCACTTTCAACACCTCTAATTCCAACGTAAGTAAGAGGTTCAGTTCAATGACTGACACATCAATTAGAAAGAACATGTGGCAGTGCAAAAAGTCCTGATAGCTTTCAAAGAAAAATGGGAACTAGGGGTACTGTTAGTAAAAACTGTTATGTGGCACATAAACAGGCAGGGAGGCACACACTCTTATCCCCTGTGCCACATAGTGGTGCAAGTCTGGGAAGCTGCACACTGTCTGGGGTTGCACCTCATGGCACAATACATTCCAGGAGCTCAAAATGCTCTAGCAGATCACCTCAGCAGACACTTGATGGAACCCCATGAATGGCATCTGCATTGGGAAATTTTTCTCAACATAATTCAGGGATAGGGAGTCCTACAGGTAGACCTATTTGCCAAAAAGGAAAACACTCACCTGAAAAAATTCTCTGTCAGGATCAAACAGAAATCTGCCTGGAAAACAGATGCTTTCTCCTTCTCTTGGACTCACCTCTTCATTTATGCATTCCCCCCTAACGTGCTTCTAAAGATAAGTAAAGAGGGCCCAAGGTTGATATTGTTAGCACCAGACTAGCTGAGACAACACTGGTATCCTCTCCTTCTCGAGCTCACCAATCAGTGCCCATGACTGTTACCTCAATGAGTAGACCTTCTCACTCAAAACAAGGTAAGGATTGTGCACCCTGACCTTCAGACACTCAGCCTTTCAGCTTGGATAATTCCACAGCACCCAGCCACAACATTACCCTAAGTAGCAAGTGCAGGACATCCTTAAAGAATCTAGAAGGCCTAGCGCTAGAAAGTCATACTCAGCCAAGTGGAAAAGATTCTCTATTTGGTGTCAGAAGCAGCACCTCAATTCCAATGCAGTACACATTACTACCATCCTAGAATACCTGGCTACATACCTCTCAACTGTACAGATTTTCACAGAATGTCCAGATTTTTGGCCTGTTCCTCTTTTTTCCTGGTAAATTACTGGGATGATTTCAGGATTGAAGTCACTAAATAGTGACATACATTTGAGTTTCAGACTTCAAAACATTCAGAAAATGTATATTAAAACAAATCCTGTTACTCTAGCAACTTTCTAAGTTTATAAGAGCAATCTTTAAAATATTCCCTATTTGTACCCCCATTTTGTCAAGCTTTGTACAGATTTTCTGCATTAACAGGTTGAGAGTTATGCCTGGCTAGTCTGGTAGATAAAGGCCTTTCCTACTCCTCCATTAAATTTCATGCATCTGCCATTTCAGCTCACATTCCTACTCTTCCTCCGGTCTTTCCCATCCCCTATTGAGACCATTTCTTAGGGGAGTCATCCACATTAGTCCACCCAGAAGGAAACCTACTCCTCCATGGGACCTCAACTTTATTACAGAAAAGCTGTCTTTGCCTTCTTTAGAACCTGCAGCATCTGCTCCTCTAAAATTTCTTACTTGGAAGACAGTTCTGCTGCTGACTATCAACTCAGCCAGGAGGGTTTCTGTGTTGTAAGCCCTCATGGTAGTAGAACCATTTATTATCTTCTACCAAGACAGTGTTTCCCAAAGATCTAATCCCTATTTCATGCCCAAGGTGGTCACTGATATTGCTCTAAATCAAGCCATTCATCTGCCTACATTCTTTCCCAACCCTCAGAACAAAGGGGAAAGAATACTTCATTCTTTGGATTTGCAGAGTCAACTCTGCTTTTATCTGGACAGCACAAAAACATTGAGAAAATCTGACAAGCCTTTTATTACCTTTGCCCCTGGTTCTAAGTGGAATCCAGCTTCTAAACAGACTATCACTAAATGCATCTCCCACAGCATCTCTTTCTGTTACAGCCACCATGGCAAAAATACCCTGAAATGATTAGGCCACACTACACAAGAGCCACAGCTACCTCTGCTGCCTTTCTAAAGGGAGTCCCTACTAAGGACATCTTAGAAGCAGCCACCTGGTTGTCTGTGCATACCTTCACAAAATACTACCACTCAGCAACCTTTTCTAAGTCTAGAGCAGGACTTGCTCTCCATAATGGTCCTCTCCCCTCAATTCAGCTTTGTGAATCTTCCCACAAGTCAGGGCACCAAGAGTGAAACATGAAAAACATAGTACAGTTTTGTATACTTACCATAAATGTAGATGTTCAGGAGTATTCACTGTTGGAGTCTTCCTTCCCTCCCTCTTGCCCCCTTAGCCTACTACATACCCACTAATAATCAACTAATCCAGCCAAGGCACCCCCCCTTGCCTCCCTGCTGTAAGGGTCCACTTCCTTAGTTCCCGCCTGTCCACTTAGGGTCCCTCATGGTAGAAGGTAAGAAAATACTGAAATCATGATGCCGGCTGGCTCCCTTTATACCCAGTTGTACTGACGTTGGTCAGGGCGTCTGCCAGCCTGCAAGGTGGAAAGAGTTTTCTCTGGTAGTCGGGCCAGCCGAGGGTTTACATGGCAGAAAACCCCACAAGTCAGGATGCAACAGTGAATACACTCGAGCATCTGCATTTATGGGAAGTGTACACAACTGTACATTTTATTTCTGATGGTCGTCTGCTGACGTTTTTGCATTCACCTTAAATATTCCTAACTTAACAAAGAGTTAAACTGTGAAATGAGTCACCCATTTACAAGAATGAATAAAAATTCCTTAGCTATCAGTTCCCATTCACCCCTAAATTTTCCAGACTTTCAGATACTACATGATATGAAGAATCAGATACTACATGATATGAAGAATTAGTCAGAGTTATATGATTTATATGCTTAAGTGTCAGATGGCCATATCTATCCCTTGTAGCCCTACAAACACAATGGCACATATTGGATATGCAGCACTGCACATTCTGGACAGATAAGTAGGAAAACCTTTGAAGTACAGTTGTCATTTGTTAAAGCCACTCATATCGTGTCTCACAACAACTTTGACACTGTACATGGGTGAAGGCAGCAGAGTGGGGGACAGTGACTGTCTAAAGGGATCATCACTGTAAAGGCAGAACATTTAGAGAGACTGGAAGAAATAACTTCTTAATTGTTGTTCTGACACATAAATGTCTTTAAAACAGATCTTGTTGCACACAAAAATCAGTCATATAGAAAATATCATTGGACTAGAGTTTTATAATATTATATATTTTTCAATTATTTGTCTTAGGATCAGAGCAAATATAGATGACAGGACTTTCTCATTTATTGCATCAAAACTATGAAACTGGTTTCCAGAGTAACATATGATAAATTGAGGTTCATTTCTTTTAAAGTAATGCGTTTAGAAACTTCTTGCTCATTAAATCTATTTACTGTTGCAAAATGATCTATTACTTTTCTTACTGGCTTTAAGACTTCTTACTTCTGTTACAGTTTTGTTTTTGACATGTGATTGTGATTTTCAATTTGGCTTCCATGATCACTAGGAGCCTTTGTTGAGTGCACACTTCTATTCTGTGGCATACAGGGCTATACCCATTTGTATTAATGGGTACTTACAATGATTGGTAGACTCAACTTTTTTACGCACACTATCACTGTCATTTTTCATTTTTCCTTCCTAAACAATATGTCATCTGAAAGGCCCACCATCAGTTATGATTATCAAATCATGCAATGGATGAATAAATTAAGAACTCATTGTGTTTACAGAACTTGTAGTCAGAAAATCTTGACACAGTTTTTTGTATGGATTCACTTTAAATAAGCATAATCCAAAATTCCCTTCATGGAATTGTTTGATGGATATGTCTACTACTATAACTTTATTCCTTCCCAAGATGAACTGAATTACTATAATGAAGCTGTGTCAATTATAGGTAGGACATCAATTTCCATAAGGCCCATACCTGTATTGCAGTTCATGGAGTTTTGTTATTATGCCCAAGAATGGGGAGAATACAGACTCTTTAAGTACCTTTCCAACATCAGAAGGATGTTTAATAAGCTTCTGTTAAGCAGCTGTCAATGCAATTAGGCTGTAGTCTCATGATAAAGAGTAACAGAAACTGTTGTTGGCCACCATCGGATAACAGCAGAAGATAAAAAGCTTTAAATGCGTTAGATTATTTGCTCTGCTACACTTTTGAATAGCAAGTTTAATAATGTGAGAAAGTAAAGGTCTAACAGTATCTAAAGCTGTTAGGTATGTAGAGGGACACTTCACTTTTTACCTCTGTTTGTATAACAGCAATAAGTGTTTTACAGTCTTCAGAGCTGTAAAACACATTGCACTTCTCCACCCCTTTTCTGGAACTGGTACATGGAGATGAAAAAGCTCAGTGGACCACAAAGAATTATGATCAGGTCTGTGTGAGCATGCCTATTATTATGTTTTCTCAACATGGATGCCAAGATTTCATGTGCTGAGCTTTGTTCTTAATGAGAAATTCATAGCACCCACAACTTGAATGTATATTAAGTTGATTATGATCAAAGATCCCATCATAATTGTCGATATTATTTGTCATATGGAAAGCCTTCATAACAAAACAAGAATTACTGCCCAGAGAAATGACCTACAAACTCTCTAGAAAGGTTTTGTAGCTGCCTAGCATCACACCATGTTTGTAGGATCTAATCAAGTATTTTTTTTTCTAGACTGTGCTAATATAACAAATAAACAAATGTGTATTATTTAGTTACAGAACAGCACTTGTGAGTGACCTATAACTTTCACAGTCTGATAGTAACACATGTAAGTTGCATTTTCTTCTAAAGAAAATATCAATAACATCCAATTAAATTTCCATGCATTAAGAATAAACCTATCAAATGGAATACCAAAAACAGATTAGCTCCCATAACCTGAAATTCTTTTGAGATAAAGAGCTTCTTCACTTTTGTGGTTTTGACTGTAAAATTGCCCTTTTCACTGGGATCCATGTTTTACATATTATTATGCATATAATATTGACAAATTTACCTCACTGATATGCCCTAGTTTCATATCAAATAGAAATTGTGTAGGCAGTTTTCAAACAGTAATTTTTATTTTAATTGTACTGAGCTCACTGAATTCTCTGCTTAGCTGGCAATATAATCATCCCACATATGACCATCAAAGCATTAAAGATGCCAGTTATTCTGAGTTTACAGATGTAGAAAACATACACTGCAAGGCTTGGATTCTAACATCATGATTTAACCCAACATATTCCTGCCATCTGGAAACAGGTCATTAAAAATAGTCCTATAAATATATGAGCCAGAGTACTAGAGTTTGAAATAATAATAATAATAATAATAATAATAATAATAATAATAATAATAATAATTCACTGATAGGTACAAAAGCGATGCATGACAAATCATACACAAAGATTTGATTTCTACATCATTGTTCAGATATGTGTGAGCACCAAACTTAAATGGTATGACAATCACAGAAATGCAAATACAGTATCTCTGTAGTCATTCAAAAACTGATAGTCATTAATATTCAAAGTTGTGCTATGTAATTCCATAGAACAGCACTGACTTTTTAAAGGTTAAATCTGGGAGATCCTAGGTGACAGACCTCTGTTAAAACAACCCCCGAGTTCACAGGCATAGCACTCCCCACAATTGTGCTCTTTGTATATACTATGATACCAAGGTAACTACCACATATTTTAAATAAGTCACATTGAATACATAAGAGCAAATTGAACACTTGGCATAAACTTAAGATTTTCTTATCATTTCAAGAACTTCACTTTGCTTGCCATTCCACTAATCACAGTAGCTTTGTTGTTACTGCCAACTAGCTGATAAATTAGCATTTATTATTTTTAATTGTTAGCTGAGTAAACATGACAGATGCGTATGTCTCTTTAGAAGGGAAATGTGAATACTGTCTGATAAAGAGATGTCTCTAGTAACGCAACTAGGGACTGATGCATTTAAAACCAGCATAATAAAAACTCTCCTCAAAGTTGAAGGAGCAACAAGCAACTTGTTCATAAGTGAGTGCTAGGCTGTAGGCTATTTTAAACCTAGCCAATTTCCTCAAAGGTGAGAATCAAACCTCGTAGTTCACGTCTGTGATTGAAACACCTTAATCATTACACCAAGCCTCAACTAAATATTTCTTTTTTTTTATTTATACTTTGTTGACCAGATTAGTCTCACTAGGCCAGTAGCCTCTTTTCAATTAAGACCTGAAGTGGTGTCCATACTAAGTAGGAGAAAGTTGGTCAGGTCACCACCCCTACTCTTTTTGATAATTGTTGTGGGAACTTACATCCTCCAGAGCTACCAAAAATTAAGACAGATGGAGCATCAGTTTATCATCTTACCTAACTGCAATATCAGCATTGGAAATTAATCCGACTACCCAGTATGGGAATAAAACCCACAGGCTCAGATATTCCAGCACCAAAGCAGGCTACTTGAGACTGCTGCTTATTTATTGTTGCAGTTTAACTCACCATACACTGAGCACTTCGGCCACAACTGCAAATGCAGTAGTGGCATTCATCTGTGATACCACGATATTCAAATGGTTTCAGAAAGCAGTGACAGTGTTGTATCCTGTACTACTGGCACCTGACATGCCTGCTAACTTTCTTGGGTGGCATAAGCTAGGGAACCTTGTTGGCTAGGCTTACTTAGGCCCTTGGGCCGATAGCCTAGTACCTACCTATGAACCTATGAACAGCTTGCACCTGGGGCAGGCTTCCCTTTTGTCCTACCCTAATTATTTTTTTTTTCATGGCAACACAAAGCTGAGTTTTTAATCAAATTTCTAACCAACTTATGCAACCTTTAATCTAAAGATCACCCTCGATCATTGCATCACTGGCTCAAAAGGTGACAACAGATACAGTGGATCAAATGGAGAGAGCTAACTGATACAGAGTATGAACAGTACTGTGGCAAAACTGTGCTTTGAGCTATGGTCTCTTCTCAATTTGTCTTTCTAGTTCGGCCAGTATTAATAAATAACTAACCACAAATGCCACTGTGGCATTATTGGTATTAGCTTATTTAAACAACAAACCAACCATAGCCCTAAGATACTTTGTATCAGAAGTAATGGCTGTGGTCCTTATTCTTTTATTAAGTATTATTGAAACAATCAACCTGTTTAATTAGTCAGCTATACCTGTTCAATTAGTCAGTTATATCTGCCATTCGCTGGCCCAAAACAGTAACATTCGAACAGCTATACATTCCATCTGTAGATTTAGTAACCCCCCCCCAACTCTCTCTCACACACACACACACACACACACACACACACACACACACACACACACACACACACACACACACACACACAAGCACACCATCACTGTTACATTACAGAGTGGCAACCAGCATGAGCCAATGCTCTTCTTCTTCTGTCTTCCCTTACATTGAAAAGCCTGAATAATAACTTCTGTCCATCCGTGAGAATCAAACTACTAATAAAACACTCCCTATGTAATCTCAGAAGTCACAGCAATGATGCATTAACACTAACTAGACTTCCTTTCAGATTTGCATTAGGAGAAAAATCTTCGTCAAAATTACCCTGTTAACTGGATCTATCTTTCCACAGAAATTACTCAGATTACACAATGTTCTATTTTAAAGCAAAAACTAGCTGAACATCTAAAAACAGCATACAATTGCATGTGCTCTTGCCAAGATTCTAATCTGCATCCAGTCTCATCTGCCTGTCTGTCAACTCAAGTGCTCCTTTTAACCCCACTAGAAGACCTAAAGATGCATTACATTGAACTGATTCCCCCCAAAGGGGAACTTTTATTTCTGTAAATATGTGAATAGCTGTTTTGCTGTTCATTACAAAATGTAATAATGCTGCATCTGTAAAGTGTTATGAATTGTTATTATACTGTATAGCATGACAAACAAGTAGATTTACTTATTTTGACTGTTTTCAATATGTGACATGTTCTGCATATGAATTACTACATTTGTGTAACTGAATGACTGCCATTTCTGCTGTAGATCTGTAACTGTGCATTTGCACCTGGACATACCTCTCAACTGTCCAGATTTTTGCAGGGTACACAGATTTTTGTCTTATATTTTTGGAGTGTTCCTCATAAAAATTGTGGTTTTCTGACAAATCATTGAAGACTGAAGTCACTAAATAATGACAAACATTTGAGTTTCAGACTTCATATCTTTCAGGAAATGCATGCTAACACAACACCTGGTAATCTAGAAAGTTTCTGTGAAAACTATTTGAAGTCTGCCCTTGATTTTAAGTCTTTGTCCTCCCCGCTATAAGTTCATAGATTCATATGTATGTAATAGACTAAAGACCACTGGGGCCTTTATAAGCCTAGCCATGCAGTCCAACCTAATTGTGTCTGTATGTATCATGGTCATTTAATTGGAGAGGGTATGTTAGTTAGGAAATTTCTAGAGGTTATGTGGGAAGAGGGGATATGCTAGTTTTGGAATTACTGTCTGCCTCTGTCTATCAGATGCATGGGGAGGGGGCTAGACCCAGGGTGACTTTTCAATTTCCCGTTCATTGGTCGAGGTTATGCTTAAGTAAGGTTAAGGATGGACTTGTTTCACATGGATGAGACCCTCTTCCAGTGCACGGGTATCCTCTGAGACATGTCTGTCTTGCCAACATGTCTTTTCTTATGTCACAAGCAAAATTTCAGTCCTTGAATTTAGTGGTTTTGATGCTTTCATTTTGTGAATGTGCAAAAGGTCCATCAGTGCTGGACCCATGGATTCCTTTTATGCCAGGCATTATGTATGACTTTGTTCAAGTTTCTTGCACTAACAGGTTGACAGGTATGCACCCAGGCCATGGCTGTAGAGGATACTCAGACCTATCCACCGTCCTAGTCAAAAAAACACTGAGCTTCCAGATATTGGCTAAGGCTCTTGCCTCCCCCATAGTGCCTTTTCTAGGCAAGGCTCAAAAGACAAACCCACCTCCTTAGAAAACAAAAATGGAAAAAAATTAAGGGTAATGCTGCTCAACGCCAGAAGTCTAAATCTCAAGATGCAGGCTCTCGAAGCACTCCTCAGTATGGACAACATTGATCTCTGTGCAGTAACTGAAACCTGGTTCAAGGCTCCTGAGAGCACCCCAGTGCTACCAGGCTATACCTCGTATCATGCTTTTCGGCCCCAAAACTCAGGCCAAACCCAAAAGGGAGGGGAGTGTCCATATTCATCAAGGACACCCACACCTCCAGGTTAGTGGCAACACATGAAGCATCAGAGACCATCCAGGTGCAACTAACCGTAGGCAAACTGCTATACAACTGGTAGCATGTTACAGACCACCCTCCCAATCTCAGGAACCCCATTCAGCCTTCCTGAAGACATTGGAGGATATGAATGTCTCACCAAACACCATCATATTGGGAGACTTCAACTACCCTAACATAGACTGGGTGCATTATTCTAGCCCAAACACCCTAGCCCAAAGGTTCCTGGAATTCATAAATTCAAATGCAATGGAACAGCTAGTCACCTCTCCCACAAGAGGAGATAATATACTAGACCTGATCATCACAAACATGGGGACAAAGTGCTCCACACCGGAAGGATACCCCTCACTAGTGAGATCTGACCACAAACTAATCACACTGGATATACATATCCCACCTCCACCCCCAACACAAAAGACTGCAGTGAAAACTTTTCAAAAGCCGACTTTACACTTCTTAAAACTGAGATGGTATCCTTTAAGCCCACTGGGCCAGTGGAAACCACATCCCACAATGCAGAATCCTTCACAAATGCTTTCTACGGACATCTCCAAGAATGCATAGCTCATGCAATCCCAAATAAAACCAAGACCCTCTCCACCAAGGGCAGGCGTCCTGTCTGGTGGACCCCAGCCATAAACAAATTGTATAACAAAAGAAGGAAGCTACTGCACGACAGAGCAAAATCCCATAAAGAGAAGGCATCTCTGATCAGCACTAGTAGAAAGCTACGTTCTCTCATAAAAACATCTAAGGCCAACTTTGAGAGAAAAATCGCTATGGACACTAAAGATAACCACAAGGCCTTCTTCAGCTATGTTAGAAACCTGGGCGGAAACCCTCAAATATGTTCAAAGTTAGTTCACAGTGACAAAAAATACACTGAACCCACAGATATTGCCAACATTCTGGCAGACAGGTTCAGTGCAAATTTCTCCCCTCCCTCACCCCCAAAAGAAGAAATACTTATCCCAGCTGAATGTAACCTCCCTGTCATCTCAGATGTCCAGGTGAGAACCGCCCTCAGCAAAGCTAAAAACACAGCATCAATGGGACCTGATGGTATCCCGGGTTGCGTGCTACGTGAACTCCAAGTGGAGCTAAACCCGCACATAAAAATGCTATTTAACCTTAGCCTTACTACAGGATATGTACCTGAACACTGGTGTACAGCAAGAGTAGTCCCACTCCACAAAGGAGGCACCTCTACAGACCCTGGTAACTACCGCCCCATAAGCTTAACCAGCCTGGTCTGCAAAGCTATGGAAAGAATCATTATGGAACTCATAAACAGAGACATTGGGGACTTACAGATACTTGATCCCACCCAGTTCGGCTTTGTAAAGGGCAGATCCTGCCTTTTGAACCTGGTTGACTTTTTCGAAACAGTCACTAGAGCCATTGACGAGGGCAAAGCAGTCCATACAGCCTACCTGAACTTGGCTAAAGCTTTCAACACAATACCCCACTCTGGCATCATAGACAAGCTCAACAGCTTAAATGTAAATCCATATGTCACAAGATGGGTGGCAAACTGGCTAAAGGATAGAACCCATAAATTCAAAATCGCTGGAGCCATGTCAGACTCAAAGCCAGTCACAAGTGGTGTCCCACAGGGCTCTGTCCTGGGACCCCTCTTGTTCGGCATTTATTTCTCAGATGTAAAAGCAAACATGGGAGGATTGTGGCTGACAAAGTTTGCAGATGACTGAAAACTAGGCGCCATAGTCGATACACCAGCTGACACATACATCCTACAGAAAGGCCTCACTGAAATGGACAACTGGTGCCGGAGTCATGGCCTTAAACTAAATGCCAAAAAATGTATAGTCATCCCGTTTGGGAAAAACAAAGTACCCACAAATTATCATATAGACAGTAACCCACTGAGTATGGAAAAAGTAATCAGAGACCTGGGGACCCAAGTCGATAGTGACCTCTCATTTGACACCCACATTGCCAAAGTGGTTAGAAAGACTTTCTACCTTGCCCACCTTATCATGAAGGGATTCACATCCAGATCAAAGGAGGTCATTGTACCCCTATACTCCTCTCTTATCAGGCCCATGATTGAGTGCAATGCCCCATTTGGTATGTACCTCACCCGGCACTTGCAACAACTAGAGAGACCCCAAAAGTACCTCACCAAGAGGATCAAGGGTCTCCAACATATGTCATATGCTGCCAGACTAAAGAAACTCCAGCTCTATTCAGTAGCATACCACCTGCTCAGAGGTGATCTGTGCCTGACGTACAAGGCCATGTCCAATCAGGAATTGATGGACATGCTCCACCTCAAAAAATCCAAATCCATCAGAACCACGAGAGCTAAAGATTTAAACCTCAGCACAAATATGAATAGGACATGCTGGAGGGACAGATTCATAACTCAGAGGCTTCCCATACTCTGGAACAGAATCCCAGTTCATGTTAGGCAGACCCCTCACTGACTCTCTTCAAGAGAAATCTTGACGAGTGGATGGGAGATCATAGGTTTACCCCAGGGGTCATCTCTGTGTCACTACTAGACAGAGGCACAGTAAACTAATTCTATTATGTAAGGGGGTCTTCACTGTGTCACTACTAGACAGAGGCACAGTATTCTAAATCTACTCTGTACACTTTTGTACCATTACATGGGGTGGCGAAAGCCACATCACTATGGCTAGGCTTATAAATGCCCCAGGGCAGATAGCCTAGTACTAAACTATGAAACTATGAAAGTAAAAATAATAAATAATCATCTACATCCATTTAAATATAGATACCACAGAGAGAAAGAACATTATTTTGTACCAGATTAGACTGTTATCTGTAGCATTAACTGGAAGTCAATACAACAACCATTTCTGATGTAGCAGAAAAGCAATGCCCTTAAGTTGTTGCTCATACTAAAGCTATGATGTCCTAATCAAACAGTATAAAAGAACTGAATTATAACTGTACGCCCCATCCCAAAAAAATAAGAGAAAACTGCATTTACATTGCAGGAGTGTAGCTGCTGAGATTTTTATTACCAAAATATAAACATGTAACTAATGTGTACAATGGTTAACTTCAATGATTTGTGCTAGAGTCTGCCATGATTGCTGTACATGCTAACATGATCATAAGATAGTATGTTGTTTGAAACCCTTACTATGTAATAGATAATGGAAGGGAGAACTGAATGAAAGCAATTACTCCTTTTTCATGTTGCTTGAGAACCAAGCTTTGTCCTGTTCCACTTCAATAAACACAAAACATTGAATGACATTTGACAACCTTTATTAGACTTCCATAAACATGACTGTTAACCAATAGTTATAAATGTCAACCAAAAACATGCAAGTTCATGCCAAAATGTGACTCCTACCTCAACTACACTTGACAAAACTCTCTAATCCCGTCCTTTTCCTTACCTCATTTCCTCCTAACATCCCTCCCTCCCAATTAACCCTATCCTACCCTTATCCTTTAATTCCTGCTAACCTATATATCTAGCACCACATTGAAGATGTCCCAGGACAAAAGGGTCTGTTCCAAACCTCATTTCTTGAGCTCCCTGTTTATAAGGTTCCCTTCATCTGTTTTGCTTTAATAGAGATTTTTAATTTTATTGATGGCTAGGTCATATAGAAGCAGAACAATGGAACTTGGCTATGGCTGGGGAAATAGTATCAGAAATTGTTTTTTAGCCGTAATAAGGATGAGGGTTTAACACAGGTGGACTCTAGGACTACAACTGCACTGGGTGAAGTGGACTGCACAATGTTTTCAGCAACAGATGAGCACAGATTTTTTTAAATAATATTTTGGTCTTCTCTGCTATAACCATAAAACCCAGTCACACACAGGTTTGTTCATTCCTCATGACCTGTAACATCCTCTGATGTAGGAGAAGGGCATTTCAGAAAACAGACATGTAATGTCCACTCTGTTACATTCAGTGCTAGTACACACTTCTCTATACTTGTTGCGTCCAGCTAAAATACCTGGCTCACACTTTGTATTTAGCTGTGGCAGTGGAACTCATTCCAAACTTGCCATATGGGCTGGGTCAGCTGTCTCTGGCCATTTATGCTCATCCATGCCTAGTCAGATTTGTTTAGGCTACTAATCAAATCTAGATCATCTACGGCTCAGTCAGACCCATAATCTTTTAGATAACTGAAACACCTAAATCTGAAGAACTAATTTATCTGGTGTGCATCTGATTTGACAGTCCACAAAAGAAATAAAATAGTCAATGTGGGACTGCTTAAAACCTAACAGTTAAATTCAGTCCTCAACCATAATGCTGGTGACAGCTATCTCCTCCCATCTCTGTTGTGGTATCAGTCTGAAAAGTAGATATAATCAATAACAGCAGTATTATTTATGGGTATGTTTTGGAACCCATTGATGTCCACTGCAACCTCTAAACTATTTTTATAGGTTCATAGGTTCATAAATAGGGACTAGGCTATCGGCCCAAGGGCCTAAATAAGCCTAGCCAACAAGGTTCCCTGGCTTATGCCACCCAGGAAAGTTAATTGCCTGTGCTCCTGTCGAACAGAGCCACAAAAGTGATTCCTGGGGTGTATTTCCTATTTCTCATCTACTCATCAAGATTTTCCTTGAAGAGTGCTGATGAGGAACTTTGCTTGACATAGATGGGTAGCTTGTACCAGACTATAAGAAGTCTCTGGGACAGGAATCTATCCCTCCAGCATGTCCTGTTTATTGTGGTGAAAAAGGTTTAGGTCCCTAGAGCGTGTAGCTCGGAGGGATTGGGATTTCTTTAGGTGTAGCATGTCCAACAGCTCTGGGTTTAACATAGCTTTAAATGTTAGGCAGAGATCTCCTCGGAGTAGGCGATATGCAACAGAGTAAAGCTGGAGTTTTTTCAGACGGTCAGTATAGGGCATCTGTTTAAGATCAGTAATCCTCTTTGTGAGGTACTTCTGTGGCCTTTCCAGCTGCTGCAGATATCTTGTGAGGTACATTCCAAAAGGGGCATTGTACTCTATAATGGGTCTAAGAGTGCCGAGTAGAGGGGAACAATGGCCTCTTTTTTCCTGGATGAGAACGCTTTTGTGATGAGGTGTGCCACATAGAAGGATTTCCTGACTACTGTGGTGATGTGATTATCAAAGGAGAGACTACTGTCCACCTGGGTCCCAAGGTCTCTTATCACACATTCAGCGTTAAGTAGACTGCCGCTTATGTGGTATCTCATAGGTACAGAGTTTTTACCAAAGGGGATGACAATTTACTTTTGGTATTGAGCTTGAGGCCATGCCTCTGACACCAGGCATCTGTCTCAGTGAGGCCCTTCTGTAGGATGTCCACATCATTTGGGGACATGACTATGGCTCCTAGTTTGCAGTCATCTGTTTACTTCGTTAGCCAAAGGCCTTCTGCGTTAGCCTGTACTTCAGAGAGGTAGATACCACACAGGAGAGGTCCCAGGACTGAACCCTGTGGTACTCCACTTGTCACTGGATTGAAGTCAAATTTGGAGTCTGCAACTTTTAAAGTGTGGGTTCTGTCAGTGAGCCAGTTGGCAACCCATCTTGTGACGTAGGGATTTATACCTAGTTTAGAGAGTTTAGCTATAATTCCAGAATGGAGAATGGTGTTGAAAGCCTTGGCGAGGTCAAGGTAAGCTGTGTGAACCACCTTACCCTCATCTACGGCTTTGATGACTGCCTCAAAGAAGTCAATCAGGTTAAGAAGGCATGATCTGCCTTTCATAAACCCAAACTGGGTGGGGTCCAGAGTTTTGAGGTTACCAATGTCTTTGTTTATGAGTTCCATGATGATTTTAGCATTCTTAACTCATGTGGTAGCATTTGAAATTATCGCATTCTACAAGCCAAGTATCTAAACTGTCAGTGCCACTAAATACTGAACCAACTGAACATCGATGTGGTGATCAAGTGAAAGGAGAAACAGCTTCTGAATATGAAAATGATTCAGACAGATGTCAGACTGAGTCACAGTAGTTCTGTTATTCCATACTGGCTAAAATGGTAATGGGAATACACAAGGCTTTTTCATAACACAAAGTAACAATGAAGAGTTTCTTATGGGATGCTGGAAATAATGTCAGACACTGCAGGCAGTTTTCCACTTCCTTTAAGAATAGGTTTGCACAGAACAATCCCTTCAGGTTCCTTTCAGTTTTATGGAAATTTCAACAAACTGATAGCAAGAGCTGATTTGTAATGCTATGTCCATCTGTTAATGCCTGTCATGTTTAGATTTTTCATGATACTTTGAAGTGTGAAAAGTAAACAGGTTCACTTGAGTAATTACTGAATGTCAGCTGAGCTCACAGTAGACAAACATTATTTCAGAAAGAGTTGGCATCACTTTTGGAGGAATGGGGAAATTGATTACAGGCTAAATAATTTTTTTTCTTTTTGAGTAATTTTCTTGGTAGAACGAGACTTGTCTTGTTGAATTTGTTGCAGTATGCTTTACACCCGGTACTATAATGATCTTATTTGGCCTCAAGTCAGGCTGTATCTGAAATATTTCAAGGTATGTACATGAAAACATAAAATGAAATTAGGTGATTACTGCATTCCAGCTGAGAAATTCTGCTTTGCATTTCTGGTGAAAGACGCATAATTTGACACGGCCTTTTGCTTTTTTAGCTTTCTGCTTTCACATATCCAGTTTCAACATCTATCAGGATGTAACTTCTGATAATGGTTGAATAGCTTTTATGGATAAACCTTGATATATGAAACCACAACAGTTTTCAAATTTTACATCATGGTACAGGCAGTTTATATTACTTTTCCATTGTAGGCTCTGAAACTGCATTTTTCTGTTACTACTTTGCGTACTTTTAGTATCTGTCTTCTCATTATGTTTTAACTATTGCAATGTAATTTAAGTCTACAAATGGTATTATTTGTTTTTTACTTGCTTGACTGACTCTGCTTGTGTACTGTATGAGAATCTGATAGAGAAGTGTTTAATGCATTTATATGAAACAACTTTCAAAGAATCCAAAAAACAGCAATAAGTTATACAACTCACGCTCATAATCCTTCTGTTACATGGTCAGGCCTAGTCAGTTTGCACTGTCCTAATCACTGAATGGTAGCACATGTGGAAGTAGCCAAAGCAGAAATCTTAGACCAATACACACAGTGAGTGAGCTGTCACTCTCTGACACATGCCAGTTACTTCTTGGTTCGAAGGATCATAGGTGTATACTAGTCTAACGACCATTTGGGGAGCCTTATAATCCTAGCTGGCAACCCAAATGTGACCCACAAATTTGATTTATATAGGGGTTAATTTACTGACTGCCTCTGTCCATCAGATTCATAAGTTCCAAACCAGGGGTGAATTTCCGATTATCCATACATCGGTCCAAGTTACACTTATTTTATTTATTTATTTTACATTTGCTGACCGGGCGAGTCTAACTGGATATATGTCCATTTTCAGTAGAGGCCCGGGGAGAAAAGCTCCAAGCATCGGCAGTGACAAAGCATACAATATATATCAATAGTAAAATGAGTTATAGTACATTGTTTAAATTGTAGGTCTGATAAACTTGTACAGAGTTCTTTTGTGTGTTTAAGCCAAGATCAAATATAGAGAACAAACAAACAACATTTGAGAGCTAAAAAAATATATATATATATATTTGGAGATTCCAAAAAATATATATATATTTTTTTTCTTTAAAGATGATTAGTGAGGAATTCTGCTTCATGTGGATGGGGACCCTTTTCCACAGAATGGGAATTCTTTGAGAAATATATCTGTCTCTCCAGCATGTCTTATTTATGTCTCAAGCAACATTTATGCCTTTTGTTCTAGTAGTTCTGATGCTGTTTGTTTTGCGAATGTGCAAATGTTTCATCAACACAGGGTCAAGGGATACCTTGTATGTCAAGCAAAGGTTACCTCTTAGAAGTCTGTATGATATTGAGTAAAGATACAGGGATTTGAAGTGATCAACATAGTGAGGGCATTGTATATGCTCCCTATATTCTTTTTGTAAGGAACCTTTTTGAACATTCTGCTTGTTTCATGTGTCTGATCAGGTACATATTGAAGGGGGTATTTTACCCTTTAATTTCTCCAAGTCTTTTGGGTTTCTAATACCATGATGGGAATGGACCTCAAACCTAAGTGAAAGTATGATTAAAGTTCATGAAATTAGTATGTTTGAATAACTTTGATGTTTGCCAGAAGTGCTCTTCACAGGAACCCACAATGTGACCAATATTGACTCCTTCTGCAATTCATGCAGAATTGCATGTATTGGTAACATATTTAAGTACGATTGCAAATTTTTTTTTTTTTTTTATGACACAGGTTTCTGCTACTGCTATTAACCTTTCATCTTTTGGTTTAAATTCACCTCTCCTTAACCATTTCTGCATTCAGTCTTGATCAATATGAGGTTGTTCTAAGAGTTTTGTACACTTGCAACTATATTTATGCATTTTCCACATTTCTTGCCTTCTCATCTGATCCTTCATTTATATTATTTACTTTGTTTTTTGGCCCATTCAGTGTTGCTGCCTGTTTTTTATCTACTTCTGGTTTGATTTCTATTCCCTCATGATGTCGATATGCATTTGCTAGACTAAGCAGGAAAGTCATCTTAGACTTATTCTCCTCATGTTTGAAAACTTTCACTGCATTTCAGTCTTGTGAGGTTAGCAGATATGTATGCAGTCCTACAATTGCAAATCTATACATGTAATCAATTTCAAGGAGGCCCATACCTCCTTCAGAACAGGGAATATATAGTCTTGGTATACACTGATTTTTATAAACCATTTGATAAGCATGAAGCATCCCTCTTGTTTTCCTGTCCAACCGATCCAACATCTTTCGGGCCAGTCAGTCAGTACAAAACTGTACGTTAAGACAGGAAGAGCAAACTGTTTTTTAGCTTGGACTTTGTTCCTAGATGCCAGGACCCGCAGTGGTGGTGCTGCGGTAGCGTTGTCGCCTCACAGAAAGATGCTGTCCGGTTCGAGTCTCAGCTAGAGCGTCTTCTGCATGGAGACATGTGTGAATGGGCATACCTTCGTTGAAGGTTGTGTGTCAGGGCTGGTAACTCGGCACGTAAAACTCAACTACCAATCATTAGCAGACCGGAGTTCCACTGTGGCGACCCCTAACCGGGAAAAGCCGAAAGACACAAACAAACAAACAAACTTTGTTCCTAGATGCTACCAGTGTTTTCAGTATTAAGTTTAGGCCTTTAAAACATTCCCTACTAAGTTTCATTTGCATTTGTTCATGTTTTATTGTTGATCCTTCATCAGTTCCCAAATATTTATATACTCCCTCTTGCTCAACTTCTTTTATATCATATTTCTGTCCCAGAATGATCTTTTCTTGCTTCTTCAGATTTCTTGTTTTAAAACTTGTTTTTGCACATTTATCAAGACCAAATGACATTCATATAGAATCTGAAAAAGTTTTGACCACTTGCAGTTGCGCTTTCAGTTCCTCATCTAATAAACTACGCAGATTTAAATTATCCACAAAGAAAGATGAGAAGTCTTTACACTTTGTTGTTTTCTGAGAACCAAATTTTAGCCATGACCTAATCTGATAAGTAGACAGCTTGATGGGTCAAGGGCAAGACAAAAAAGCAGCAGTAATAAAGAGTCACCCTGGAATATCCCCCTTTCAGTTTTTATCCGTGGAATAATAGTTTGGCTTTTATTATGGCTTAACTGCAAAGTGGTTTACCACTGTTTCATGGTCGCTTTAATATAATCATTCAGTGTAGGATGTATCTTATATATTTAAGCACTCTTTTATCCATGAATGTGGGATACTGTCAAATATTTTTTGCAGTCTGTCTATGTCATACTTAGAGTCTTCCCCTTTTTACAATTCTCCATTATGACTTTTACAACAAATGATCCTTTCTTCCATATAACTTTCTTTTGTTACCCTCTTGTTCTATTAGCATGATTGAGCTTTCTTCTAAATGACTATAAACTATGTTGGCATAAAATCCAGCATATAGTTTATACATCGTTGGAAGGCAAGTTATTGGTCTATAGTTTTTAGGATAGGTTGCAGGTTCGCTCTTAGGTAGCAGTATTATTTTTCCTGTTCAGAATGGGCATATAAATAGTTCTTAATGATCTTCTTCATGTTAATACTTTTAGCCAGAAGCTGTGTACTGCATCTGGGGCTGGGGTTTTCCAGTTAGGAGCTTTTCTTAACTCTGTTTCAATTTCTTTGGCTGTTACTTCATCCCATTTCATATCCTTTACATTTGAGCTTCTTATTCTTTCTTTTACTTCTTCTATCCATTTAGCATCTTTGTTATTGCTCATGCTTTGTATTATTTGATATGTATTTGTACTTGGACTTTTATTTTTATTGGACTGCTATCTTTACTGTAATCTGTTTCATGGAGCTTTTCTCCCTGGGCCTCCACTGAAAACGGGCTCTCTGGGCCCAGTGGACTTCCCCGGTAATCAAACTGGAAATAAATAAATAAATAAATGATGCTCTACATAACCTCCATAGATATTTCTCTAAAATGTATTTATTTATTTTTTTGTTTTGGTAGTCTTTCTATTCTTTTTGCATTGTTTTTAGTTATGTATAAAACTTTTTGAGTCATCAATAAAATGCTTATTTTGTATTTTGTCTTTATATTTATCTGCATATCTCCTACGTTTTCCTGTACTGATATTTTAGTTTATTTGCAAAAGTGCACAGTAGATCCTGATCTGTTCTGATACTGCACATTGATTGAACAGGGCACCTCACCTGTGTGCCCTGTTCAATCACAGCCTCACCTCAGGCTTTTTCCCTACCGAATGGTGCACTGCTACAGTCATCCCTCTCCACAAAGGAGGAGCAACTACAGACCCTGGGAACTATCGCCCCATTAGCCTGACAAGTCTGATATGCAAAGCTATGGAACGTATCATCATGGACATAATAAACAAAGATATAGGGAACCTCCAAACTCTGGATTCCACACAGTTTGGTTTTGTGAAGGGTAGATCATGCCTGCTCAACCTTGTCGACTTCTGTGAGTCAGTCACCAGAGCTGTCGATGAAGGCAAGGTGGTTCATACAGCCTACCTTGATCTGGCTAAGGCCTTTGATACCATTCCCCACTCAGGAATCATAGAAAAACTCACTAAGCTAGGCATCAATCCCTATGTCACTAGATGGGTTGCAAACTGGCTCACAGATGGAACCCACAGTGTGAAAGTAGCTGACTCCAAGTCAGACTGTCAACCAGTCACGAGTGGAGTCCCACAGGGTTCGGTCCTGGGTCATCTCCTGTTTGGTATCTACTTCTCAGAAGTCCAGGCCAACATGTAGGGACTCTGGTTGACAAAGTTCGCAGACGATTGCAAGTTGGGAGCTATAATTAACTCCCCAAGTGATGCTGACGTCCTACAGAAAGGCCTCACTGAGACTAATGACTGGTGTTAGAACCATGGCCATAAGCTCAATTCCAAAAAATGTGTCATCATCCCCTTTGGGTAAAACATGGTTCCCATGAATTACCACATTGATAGTAGTCCACTGAACACAGAAGGTGTAATAACAGATCTGGGAACACATTTTTACAGCAACCTCTCTTTTGACCACCACATTGCCACTGTGGTCAGAAAGTCCTTCTATGTGGCACATCTCATTACTAAGGGTTTTGCATCCAGGAAGAACAAGGTCATTGTCTCCCCCTACTCTTCCCTCATTAGGCCAATCATCAAGTACAATGCCCCATTTGGCATGTACCTCACTAGACACCTACAACAACTGGAGAGGCTGCAAAAATACCTCACAAAGAGGATCTTAGGCCTTAAACACTTGTCTTATATGGACAGACTCAAAAAACTCCCAACTATTCTCTGTCTCATATTGCCTACTTACAGGCGATCTCTGCTTGACTTACAAAGCCATGTCTGACCCAGCTCTGTTAGAAATGCTGCATCTAAAGAAATCCCAATCCGTCCGCATTACACACTCCAGAGACCTCAACCTCATTACCACAATCAACACAACAAGCTGGAGGGACAGGTTCATAACCTAGAGACTACCCATGATATGGAATAGACTTCCCATACATTTCAAGCAGAGCGCCTCACTCTTAATGAGTGGATGGTAAATAGAAAATTCACCCTGAGGATCACTCCAGTGGCTGTACTTGACAGAGGCACTGGGAACTAAGGTTGGGTGGCACAATGCCAGGGTAATTCTATGGGCTAGTTGTGTAAAGGCTCCAGGGGCATTAGCCTAGTACACACCTATGAACCTATCTTTCTGAGTATTTTTGTTGATCTGTTCCCTCTTCTGTACTTTTCTTACAATGACACTTCTTATCTTAATTGCTTTATAGTTTTCTCTATTCGATACTTTCATGGTGGCATTTGATTTCTCCCTTTCCTTTCTCTTACTGCCCTGTGTTTTTGCAGTAAGACTTTATCTGTTATTAATTTAGCTGCACAATAATATCCCTATTTACTTCTGTTATATCACATGAATTTCTATAAGCAGTCCTAATTACTATGTTCGTTTGTTTATCAAACTTTTAACTGTTTAGGTTTTATTGACTTTCTGTAGTCTATTTCTTTTATTGATCTTAATATATCTGTCTATCTCTATTAAATCATTTTCTTCAAACTGAGGGCGCATTTTTTGTTCTCATTTCCTGCAGAGATTCTGCAGAAAGTTCCAGAGCATGTGCCTGTGCCACATTCTCTTCAGGTTCATCCTTTGTCATCCATTGCTCATTCATATAGGAACTCCCTGGCCTATCACTCCACAACATCGACTGTATCAGAGTTGCCACAGTTTCCTGTTCTTTCCCTTGTTGTGCAACTCCAAATGAACTGCTGTACTGGTTTCCTATGGAAGGCTGCAAAGTATCTTCATATGGCAACTGATCAGATGTTTCCTGGTTCCCTGATTTCTCCTTAATTTGGAGATCCATTGCTCTATCCTGCTGTGGTGTGATCAGAGTTATATTTTCTACACTACATCATTCTCTTCACAGGTAATCCATGACCTCAGTTTCTATTTCTTTAACTCTCCATTATTAATCCTCTTTTCTACTTTTCTTCTTTGTTTTCTTACTTTTTGTATTGTAAAATTTTCCATGTCTGGGTGCCTTTGCCTGTATTCACACATGTCCGCAATCTCAAGGGATGCACCCAGATCTGCTTAGAAGTGGTGTTCAAGGACACACATACACAAACCCTGTAGATATAGCCAAATTGCTGGCAGACAGTTTCAGTGAAAACTTCAATCCTCTGTCCCCCAATTAGTAAAACAGAACAACCCCAGTACCTGCGCCCCTCCCCTTATCTCTAGGGAGCAAGTGATCACTGCCCCCTCAAAGGCAAAAAAAATACAGCCACCATGGGACCCAATAACATCCCAGGCTTCATCCTACATGAACTCAGGGAGGAACTTGCAGCACCATTAGGCATCCTGTTCAACCAAAGCCTGAAAACCAACGTCGTTCCAGCCGAGTGGAAGACAGCTATTGTCATTCCTTTGCACAAAGGTGGAGTATCCACTGATCCTGGAAATTATAGACCCATCAGCCTAACTAGCCTGATTTGCAAGGCCATGGAGTGGATTATCATGGACCTCATCAACAAGGATATTGGCAATCTCCAGACACTTGATCCCACACAATTTGGTTTTGCCAAGGGGAGGTCACGCCTGTTAAATTTGGTTGACTTCTTTGAGACAGTTACCCAGGCCGTAGACAAGGGGAAGATGGTGCACACCATCTACCTTGACCTGGCGAAGGCCTTCGATACTATTCCCCACTCAGGTATAATAGATAACTCTCTCAAGTACGCATCAATCCATATGTTACCAGATGGGTAGCAAACTGGCTCACTTATAGAACCCACCTAGTTAAAATAGGAGAAGCCACCTCAAGTAGTAGACCTGTAACAAGCGGTGTACCCCAGAGTTTGGTCTTGGGGACTCTGCTGTTTGGGATATACTTCTCAGAGGTGCAGGCCAAATCTAGTGGGCTATGGCTAACCAAATTTGCAGATGACTGCAAGTTGGGTGCTCTCATCAATTCCCTTAGTGATGTGGACATCCTCCAAGAAGGTCTCACCCAAACAAATGATTGGTGCCAGAAACATGACCTCAAACTGAATACCAACAAATGCATCATCATCCCTTTTGGGGAGAATGACAACACCACAAATTATCACAAAGGTGGAGTGTCCACATATCCTGGAAATCATAGATCCATCAGCCTAACTAGCCTGATCTGCAAGGCCATGAAGTGGATTATCATGGACCTCATCAACAAGGACATTGGCAACCTTCAGACACTTGATCCCACACAGTTTGGTTTTGCTAAGGGGAGGTCATGCCTGTTAAATGTGGTTGACTTCTTTGAGACAGTCACCAAGGCCATAGACAAGGGGAAGATGGTGCACACTGTCTACCTTGACCTGGCAAAGGCCTTCTATACTATTTCCCACTCAGGTATAATAGATAACTCTCTCAAGTACGCATCAATCCATATGTTACCAGATGGGTAGCAAACTGGCTCACTGATAGAACCCACCTTGTTAAAATAGGGGAAGCCACCTCAAGTAGTAGACCTGTAACAAGTGGTGTACCCCAGGGATTAGTCTTGGGGACTCTGCTGTTTGGGATATACTTCTCAGAGGTGCAGGCAAAATCTAGTGGGCTATGGCTAACCAAATTTACAAATGACTGCAAGCTGGGTGCTCTCATCAATTCCCCTAGTGATGTGGACATCATCCAAGAGGGCATCCCCCAAACAAATGACTGGTGGCAGAAACATGACCTCAAACTGAATGCCAAAAAAATGCATCATCATCCCTTTTGGGGAGAATGACATCACCACAAATTATCACATTGATAATAAGGCACTAAGCATGCAATCAGTCATGAGAGACTTGGGTACTCAGGTTGATAGAAAACTGACTTTTGACCACCATATTGCCTCCACTGTATGGAAAGCTTTCTACATGCCCACCTTATTAGTAAGGGTATCTCATCCAGGGACAAGGTGGTCATAACATCCCTGTATTCTTCCCTTATAAAACCGATTATTGACTACAATCCCCCTTTCGGCATGTACCTCACAAAGCACATGCAGCATCTGGAGAGACCACAGAGATTCCTCACCCAGAGAATTCAGCGCCTCAAACATTTACCCTACATAGATAGGCTAAAAGCCATGTCCCTCTACTCAATCTCCTACAAACTCCTTAGAGGTAACCTCTGTCTGGCATACAAAGCAGTCTCAGACCCTGCCCTGATGGGACTGCTGCATATCTGCAAGTCAAGCTTCACCTGAGTAACCCCCAAGCGAGACCTCAACCTGGTCTGTGACATAAATATGACTTGTTGGCGGGACAGATTTGTTTCCCAAAGACTCCCCATTTTGTAGAATAGACTCCCTCTCCACATAAAACAGAGTACCTCATTAAACATTTTTAAGCGCAACCTGGATAACTGGATGGGGAACAGAAAATACATCCTTGGGATTCCACCTATATCCCTGCTGGACAGTGGTATAGAGTGTTGACTTGTTGGAACATGGGCTAAATTCTTGGCTAGGCTTGTAAGGGCCTCAGGGCCAATAGCCTTGTAACGTCCTATGATCCTATTTATCTTCAAATATCTTTGGTGTTGCTCTTTTTGTATTGCTTAGTTTTGCTTTCTCTTTTGCATAAATATTGCACCATATTAAATCTATTTTTCATTCGTATGTCCATAATTCTTTTTCAGATGTCTCCTGCTCCTTCTGTTTCTCCTTACTTGGGGGGCTTATTGTAATATCATTCTTTGATATAACTTTTGTTAGACTTTCTATACTAAATCCTTCCCTTTGCAGGCTTTCCATAACTTCAGCTTCTACTTCTTTAACTTCTACTTTACTAATCTTTTGTTCTATATTCCCTCTTTCTAGTCTTATTTTTTGCTTTGTGAAATGTTCCATATCTGTGTGCCTTTGCCTGTATTTATCTTCAAATATCTTTGGGGCTGCTTTTTTGTATTGATTAGTTGGCTTTCTTCTTTGGGTAAACTTTGTACCAGATCAGATCACTCTTTTTTTCACCTGTCTATATTTCTTTTTCAAAAATCCCTAAATTTTGTTCTTTATATTTTCTCACTCTCAGCCACTTCTTTTTCCAAACGAACCAAGATTTCTTGGTCAATATATTGTTTTAAATAAATCTGTTGTATTACAGAACATAAATTTGCATCTGAAGCTTTTGACAGTTTTTCTTGTGCAAGTATTTTTCTTTTGTCTAATTTAACTTTTAATCTTTTTGTATATCTTCTCTCCAGAAATTCTGGGCTTCTTGCATAACAGTAAACAATGCATTATTTCTTTCTTATTCTAAATAGTCCACTCTATCATCTTTATGGCTCTTTTTGGCCTATCACATTTTGTGATTTTTGTCGACTGCTACTTCCTTCAACAACAGGGGAAGGGGGGGGGGGTATCAGTTTGACTTTACTCTGTGATGAGTCTAATGAGGGCCAAGTACAGTGGCATTATGACCTCTATGGACCTAGATGCCTTGTACTTATTTATACGTTGATCAACATAGAAGGATTTTCTTACTAACTTGGGCACATGTTGGTCAAAGGTTAGGTTACTATCTACATGATTCCCCAGACCATTGACTAGTGGATCACTTTGTAGGGGTATTTTATTGATGATGTATTTACCCAGAGTGGCCAGCTTCCCTAAAGGTACTATAATTAATTTCTTCAGTGACCACTCATACTCTGCAACATATGTGAACCTGGTCAGCCAAAGGCCTTGGACATTGGCTTTGATCTCTGAGAAGTAGATGCCAAACAGGAGTGGGCCCAGCACAGAACCCTGAGTGACTCCACTGGTGACCACCCTCTTTGAGGAGGTGATCTCACCAATCCTAACATCTCGGTTCCTATCCATGAGACATCTAGCTATCCAGCATGCTACAAAAGGGTTTATTCCTAGTTCCATAAGTTTGCTGACAATGCTTGAGTGGGGTATTGTATCAAAAGCTTTAGCCTGATCTAGGTAGGTAGTATGCACTGTGGTCCCATCATCCATTGCCTTAGTAACCTTTTCAAAGAAATCTACCAGGTTCAGTAAGCATGACCTTCCTTAGACAAAGGCAAACTGGAATATTTCCAGTGTTCTGAAGGTGTACTATGCCCTTGTTGACAATTTCCATTATAATTTTTTCCATGGCTTTGCAAATAAGAATAGTCCCACTAATGGGCCTGTAGTTTTCAGGATTTATTGTTGGTGCTCCCTTAAGAAGGAAGATGACCATCGCAGTCCTCTGTTCTCATGCCACAAAAGCTGTTTTAAGACTATAATTAAAAAGTGAGTCCAGGGGTCCTAATAAGTTGTGTTTTAGACTGTTCAGGATGAATCCTGGGATGTTATTAGGGCCAACTGAGACCATGTTCTTGGCTTTAGTGAGTGCAACCAGTAAGTTATCCCTAGTTATAGTTCGAGGGTTAAGTTTAAGGATATTTCTTGGAAGATGGTTGGAGGTGAAATAGGGGGAAAAGTTAGAAATGAATTTGTTCACTAACAGGTTTGCTATATCATCAGGCTCGGTGAATGTGGCACTCTTAACACCAGTTCGGCACATTGCTGTGTACCACCATTCAGGTTTCTGACATAGCTGAAGAAGGCCTTAAGGTTATCTTTTACCTTTAACTTCCTAGTATAAAGCTTCAAATCCAATATAATTGTTACTAAGCTAGCTTTTGTCGTAGGAAAATGAGTCCCACCCTTCTCAAATAAATTAGCATGATCACTCTTGATTTCAAAACAACTGTAATAATAACTGTTAAAATCAACTTATTCACTGGTAATGCTATTGATTGTTAATGTCTGTCTCAGGGACTTAAGTACCTCCCTTTCCTCCACTTCTGGTTTTGAGGTAAGGCCCTACACTCTTCCCTCAAAGATTCCTGTATTGATGAAATAGGTCTCTTCCCCTTCATTTGATTATTCAACCTCTCGGATCTCGTGGGAGGTGGGAACTCTAAAGGGTCTGAGGAATAACCATTAATAGTTTTGGTGATCTCATAATTCTCCAACTTGTTGTCATATAATCCATCCCATTCTTGTATGACTGCACATCAGGGCTGTTGGGGGGGGGGGGGGCAGGGGAGTCTTGCCACCCCTACAAGAAAAGTTTAAAAGAGAAGAGTGATTTTTCAGATTCTCTCTTCTGCTGTGTTTTCAATCATTTTTTTGGCTTGTCAACACTCGGCATTTCCAGTGCCAACATTTCAATAGGTAGCCATAGCTGGCTAGGATATTCTACAGGATTTTGTCTTTGGTGATCTGCATGTGGAGGAACTCATGCGCATCATCTTGTTTGGCCGAACTAAAGGTATGCTTGTTATTGATGTATATTGAGACAGTCCCTCCTTTAGACTTTGTTTGTGCAACTACTAGTCTAAAAGTGTAGAAGACACTGAAACCTTACAGTACTGGGGTATTGTTTGCCACTTTAAACCATTTCTCAGTAGCTGCACAAATGTCTGTATCATCAAGTTTGAGGAGGGCTCGGAGCGAGCATAATTTTTTAATTAGTATACTGGCATTAAGCAGTAACACCATGAGTAAGGTTCAGTTGAACTGATTTTTCTATGTAGGTTTGTCAATTTGGCATTTCATAAAAAGGCATATGGTGATGAATAAAGTTTTAGCCATTACTTGAAATCCTAAAGGGAACAGGTGCAGACCATCCTAGCATATCCATTTAAAGTTCTTACCTTCAGATGCATTGCTTTTCTTGATGAATAGCAAAGATGAACAATAGGGATGAAATTCTGTTTAACAAAGAACACAAGTCCACCAGAATATAATCTAATAGAAAGCAAGAGGTCTAAACCTCAAATAAATTAATAGAAGTTACAGTTATATAGACAACCACTGTCTGATTATATGGGGCAAGTGAACTCTTCACTTGAAACAAACAGACCTCTCAGCTGTACCTATTTTGGAGAAACACACCTATTTTCAGGCCTGATTTGTCCTGCCACAAGATGTCCCTCTTTCTGGAGATATGTCCCTGTTTTCAGGCTTGATTTACTCTTTCACACAATCTTCTGAACCTGTCTTGTTGCATGTGATTGTTAAAGCTGTCTAGTTTTACAGAAAACTATACCACATGGCCAACATACTAGTAGCAACAGTAATTTAAAGAAAGAAGATGCACATTTTACATCTCCCATTTTCTGAAGCAAAAATAAATGACCTTGTGTGGTAGAATTTTGCAGTGCAGTTCATTAAAGTCTATATATTTTACACAGCTTGAGTAATTTGTAAAACTATACCCTACCAATACAAGCCGTATGCATCTGTATTTCTAATTAATACTGTTTATTATATTGTAGCAAGAAGAAAATACATGCATGTTAAAATCAACACATAGTAAATGCAGCCTAGGCATAAGAATAAAGTAAATGCATGCTAAAATAGTCATGATTCCAGGCACGTGCATAAAAGAAAATAAATGTGTGTCAAAATAAAAATGAATTAAATATCTGCCCTGACATTTTGTTTCATATAATTAGTTGAAGCGAGGGATCTGCTAAGCAAATGTCATAATCTGTTTGTTTTACGAAAGCATGAAAAAAAATACTTTTTTGACTTGGGAACATACTATGTATCCTTCTTCCACTAATGATTCTTGGAAACATTTTTTTAATCACCATGCCTTCTCATTCTAGAAGAAATGACAGTTGGTTATGATTTTTTTAATAAGAGAGTGCTAATGCATACCCCATCTTATCGGGAGCATGTCAAGTTGCTGAAGGTAGTTTCAGCGAATATAAAATGATTGAAGTAGCTTTGTTGAAATTACAGTGGAGTTTGCCTTTTTCTCCACAACTGTCAGACTTAGAGTTGGTGGAAGTGTCCCCCACATGGGGGGTGGGGGTGCAGGGAGCTTGCCCTCTTAAAAAAAAAAAAAAAAAAAAAAACTTTTCCTCACCATGTTCTCTGAAGGCAGTTTTAGTGAACATTTTCCAATTGTTTTATGTTTGCCAAAATTGCTCTGAATGCATTGACATGAATCATTCCTATTAAGAATGGTAGTGTTTCAGTTCACTTTAGATTCAAGCTTACCTGTATCTTCAGCTGCATATGAACTGGTTAGTCACTGCAGTAAACACAAACCCTTTTGGTGGATAGAGACATATATGAGCAGTTGTCACTCCTTCATTTTCTTCTGCCTGTTCATCTTTCATTATTAATGATGCTTTGCACCACCACTGGAAAAAAAAATCCACTAGCTTTCCCAGTGATAACTTTCTTTAATGTTTGAAAGTATGTCCCCCACCCAGCACTCAAAATATTAACCTACTATGGCTTGTATCTGACAAGTATTTAAGGTTATAGTGATGTTTGCCATTACCAAAGTGTGGGACCTTGTTTCTGAAAAACTTAATTTGACAACATTATTCAGTAATTTCCTTCATTGTTTGTTATATTTAATTACTTGTAACTTTTAATGTTACTGTTTCCACACTTAAACTCCCCATAATATCTTCATTTATATGAATTCCACTTTACTTTGTATCCCTAACAGTTATGGATAACCTGAATGTAGGGAAATCACGCATGGTAGCGTGCTCAGCAGAAATTAAACAAGTCAGCATTTTGCATGCCTTTGGTATTTTTGAAGTAATATGCATCTCACTTTAAAAGATAACAAGGCTAACAAGTATTAAAAGTAAAATATTATAATGTTAAAATACTGATACATTGTGTAACAGTTCTAAAGCAATACAAGTTGGTATTTGATTAAAGAAAAGAAAAAGAAAAAATACACAAACTGAAAACCTCTGCTGGCCAATGAAATTCTGCTACAAAACATATAATTCTGTCTTTCAAGTGTAATCCTGTTATTTTTTGTTTTGATTATTCAATAACTGATTTTTGAGAACAGTTTAGATCTAGGATTTATCAAGTCTATCAAATTCTGCCCCATACTTTTTTTCTTTTAACAGTTTATTTTGCTTTTTCCAAATGTAACACAGAACTTGTGTTTGAGTCAGAAATTACATATTTAGATTCAAAATGTTCTTTGCATATATTTCTGCATAAATGACTGATAATGGTTTGCTACTTTAAGTCCATTTACTTCAATTGCTTTTTAAAACATATATTTGCATTAATCACTTGGTAAATATTCTTCTTTCTGTAAAAACCCACTTAGAGTATTTCCATCATTTTTTCAATAAATTCTATGTATGTGTGTGCATATGAAAGCCTGCATATGTATGTGTGTGTGTGTGTGTGTGTGTGTGTGTGTGTGTGTGTGTGTGTGTGTGTGTGTGTGTGTGTGTGTGTGTGTGTGTGTGTGTGTGTGCGCGCGTGCTGATAAAGGTTTGTGTGTAGTGCATTAGTCTTTAACATATTTCTCAAACAGTACCTTTTTAGTGGAAAATGTAGATTTTTATTCAGTGAACAATCTATTAGAACATATACATCGTGCAACAGAAGTAAATTTAATAGCACAATTTATTACATAAACATTTGCCTTTTTAAGAAATTATATGCACGCAAAAAGGTACAGTGCAAGCATTAAACCCAAATGTACTGCTTAATAAGGGAGTACTACAGGCACCTGAGTCCCAAGTGCTCGAAAATCACAGTCACAAATCCAGGGACTAGAACACCTTGGAGCTTGGGTAGGCTACTCTTCCTGCTCAAACTCAGATATTAGTTTGGTCAAGGAGTCATGGGAAAGGAGCAGGAGGGGGATTTTATGCTTAGGGAGCAGGAAGGGGGTTTTAAGTTTAGAGAGGAGAAACGGTTTTAGGTTTATAGAGTGCAAGAGAGTTTTCAGCTTAGGGAGCAATCGGGGGATTTAGGTTTAGGGAGTAGGGCTGGAGTTTTAGTTTTAGAGACTGATCAAAGACTTTAGCATTAGGGAGTAGGAATGAAGATGTAGAGTAAGAAAGTGAGGACTCAAGTTCGGAACTGGGTGTGAGTTTTAGGGTTATAGTTTAGGTTTGGGTAAGACTATACACTTGTTTATGGTTGGATATGAAGAAGAATGTATACAAGCAGGAGATTGGGCTAAGGAGACCTTGAGCACTTGTTTTTTTTCGAGCAAGTGTCAGTAAGTGGGTGTGATGTGAGCTACTACCACAAGAGTACCAGTAGAAGACCCTTTTAGCAAAGACCTCTTATACATACTTACACTTTCTTTAAATAACTAATTTGCACATTCACTTGACTACCTAAAAATTATTTTTTTTAAACAAAGTCATTAAATTTGTCTTTTATTATATACGTCTTAACTATTGGTGGTGATTGTTGTTAGATAATTTTGATTCCTACCACTGAAAAATGTATTTTCTCTGGATGAGAATTCCATATATACACTAAATTGGATATTACTAATTATGCAAACTGCTGTGACATCAGACATTCAAAGACATAATTTAAAAGTCAGATCATCTTTCCCTTTTTTATCAGCGCTGCCCTTTCAGAACTCAGCCGTATACATAAGGCAGCGCCATATTAACTGTCAAACCTGTCTGCTGATGATGACTGTCATAAAATGGGGATAAAACATGGCAATCTAAGGGAAAAAAAACTAAATCTGAGCTACATGTGCAGATGACTCCTGGATTATGGTGAAGAGTGCATCTCTAGACAGCAATTCCTAAAACAGAGAGCAGACCATCTAGTAACAATGAAAGCAAAGATACATGAGGTACTTACCGCACACACAAAATTGCCTTAATCTGTGACTGTGTTTACACCCAGAATGACATGATATTGTCGTATGTGTCAGCAAGAATGAGCAATCAAACAGAAATGCTGCTATTGTATTTGTAAGGTGCTATATGGTTGTCATTGCCGTATTCTAACAGATGATGTCAACAATACATACCTGCTGCTAAGATTTACTGGTCATATTCATGCCCCAGAGATCAGCAGTCTTGAGGTGTCTCACATTGTATTAGACATACATTACACAACATTCTACACCAAACAAATAATCCATAAAAAACAATTGTTTTCACCTCAAGTGACCAGAAGAAATCTAAACAGGGACAGAACATACAGCTTTTACAAATCCAGAGCACAGGAATGAACCCTGAAGCTATAAGGCAGACGCCAGAGCCACTGACCCTCAGTGTTGCCTAACTATGAGCCATATATTTCATGCTCGAACATTTTGCAGATTTAAGCAAATGTACTAGTATTTGTGGGAACCTGCTTGGGTAAAGGGAAGGGATTTATAAATATTTTTACTAAGTCTTGTATGAATCAGCTCTGCATTTCAAGGTTTAAGATTTATATCAATAAATCTAACTGAAAAGCATTGCACACACCAATACTTTACACAGAAGTCACCAATTTCAACCCCATTCCTTTAACTTTTCAAAATTACATTTACTTTATATATCTGGTGGATGTGCCCCTGCACCTTTACATTTTTTGTATACTAACTCCAAAATTGCAAAATAGACTAGTTCCCTTATCCTAATGCCTTGTCATCACAAGAAATAAATCTATCACCAATAATAAAAAAATTACAACTCATTGAAATGTGTTCTGATACAAGACATTCAAACTACAACTGAACAAACTGATTCTTAAAAAACACAACACAGAAGCCTAACTTTCTGGGTGCCTTTACTATTCCTTCTGTGAAATCAGGTACTCGTAAGGTTACATTTCACAGATGTTGCTTTCATGTAAGGAAGTATAACACACGTTTCACTTGTATATGTACTTGTTTCTTGGGTACTTTGTTTTCCACCATAACAAAAACCATTTCTAATCATTTATTATCATAATTATCAGTATAATAATAAATGATAATAATAATTGATTATGTTTATTTTATTTCATTCTGCAGTTTGCACTGCCACACCTTGGCAGGTTTTTGGAAGTTTGAGGTGCACGAGATGAAGAATCAGGGACCTAAAATCAGCCCTGTTAATAAATTACTGGAAGAGTTTGCAATCATATAATTTGTCCTTCAAGATGTATTCAAACGCCAATTTTGCATTAGGCAGGACTTCGATTAATACTTGTTTTACTAATTTAGCTCTTAGCTGTGTTTGACTGGCTTAGTCAAGTGTTTAATGGGACTTGGAAAGGCAGCATCCCCTTCTAGAGGTAGTTACTTGTTTAAATGCAGAGGAACTGCATATCATTTTGAAAAAAATAAAAATAAACAGTATTCAAACAATTTAAAAAATTTTTTTTTTTTGTATGAACAAATCCCCTGGACCTCAAATGGAAGGATCTCATCCAGTCATTTACTATATTTAATTCAAAGTTTGCTGTGTTTTGCAGGAAAAGGGATTTATGCTTTACAGAGACCACACTAGGTGAATATAAATTTTAGTGAAGGGTGCAAAATCATGTTTCACATATCTGGCTCTCACACAGATATCCTACTACTACTGTGTACGGTTTCCAAGGCTTAAGTATGGTTTCAAGAAAAATGGCAGACATGATTTTTTTTTCTGTATCACCCTCATGTTGACGAAAGTATGCAAATTATGTTGGCCTTATGTATACCTTATTTTTCACTGACAAGATAAAAACAGCTGATAAAAGTAATTTCTAATAAACTTTTGTAACTGTTCAAGTAAGGTAAGTAAGTCTCACTTAAAAAGATACTTTTTCTTTAAGTAATTAGGTGAGTCTTTTAATCTATGTATTCCCATTGGTCTGTTTATCATGTGATGAGGGCTTGATTGTCATTTACATCCACCAATTTTCTTTCTCATCTTAAAACTGGTTTTAATAGCTTATTATTTTGTAATGGAACTAGTTTAAATAAATTTACTAGATTTCTTATATTGAGTATTGCATCGTAATTTCCCAGTATCTAAGTGTTTTCTAGGATACATAGCTGTAAAATCTTTAGGTGATATAAACATGCTTTGCAAAAATCTATTTACTTTAGTGAAGAGTTAGTAAATGTTACTTTTTATTCACCTTATATCCATATCATACATGAGAATACTACTTAATTTTGGTATAATAGCTGTCAATAAAGGATTGCTTTGATAATTCACTTAGGTGTTATCAGAGACATATAATGTGATAACTGCTTAACCAATTTGGAGCTTTAGATATTGCATGTTCTTTTCTAGAAGATATAATCTGCATGTACCAGTCCAAAGTAATTATAATGTGAAACTATTTCAAACTGCTTTCTATTAATGTATATATTGTAATTATTCATTTTTTGTATTATGAATAAATAATTTATACTTATTAGGCATATCTGTGATATACTTTTCTATGTTAGTTATCTGTGCTTTTCAAGTTCATATGTGCATACCAAATTACTGGAGACTTAAGTTTTCTAACTTCAATTATAGCTCCAGTGATTTATTTATTATTCAGATTTTATTTACTGGGTAGGTAAGCTGGGCTTCTGACCCATTTCAGTAATGATCAGGTGCAAAATAGTACAACAGAAGGCAAGAAGAAACATTTTTCTTCAAGTGAAAGTTATATTCATATGTGCAAGTTACAATTAAAGTCATAACCATGGTACTACTGTAGGGGAATTAGAATTTGAGAGCAGAGAGGAATATTGGATAATAGAGGTGGTTCTAGCTGTAATGAATGTTCAATATATACAGGATGGATGCAATAACAAATCGCAATAGTAGAATATAATGCACATAAAAAATTCCTGTCATTTAATACAATAAGCAGGCATTTACACAAACTGTTAATATATATATATATATATATATATATATATATATATATATATATATCAAAGCAAAGGATAAAAAGCTCACGCAAACTCTTCTGTAAAAAGCTGTGTAAGAAAGATTCAGCCAAGCTACAGACTTTGCTGTGTAATACCTTAAACCTCCTATACTGGAGGCCCATGGGATATATACAAATGAGCTCTCTTAAGCACATACCATTGTGCATGCATGGCATTTCTGAATACTCATGACTTTTTTACTTTCTAAGTTCTTACGGGTACATAAAGGTACCTAAAGACTTAAAAAGTAGAAACCATATCCTTAAGGGGAGGTTTAAGGTATTACACAGTGTTGACTGCAGCTTGGCTGGGTTTTTCTTGTAATTTTATATACATAAATACATACATACACATAGTCTTTCAAACTTTTTCTGAAAGAGTTTAAGGTGTTATGTTTTGTGTCTGATGACAGATAGTTGCATAGAGCAGGTCCCATTCTGGAGAACATGTCTGATGACAGATAGTTGCATAGAGCAGGTCCCATTACCAATCACTTTTTCAAATCTAGGTCTGACTAAAATAAGTGTATCATTTTGACTGCTTTTGAGAGAATATGCTGGACTTCCAATATTCATTTTAGTTTTAGTGGTAGGCAGAAACCCTGCTTAAGAATGTTGAATATCAATGTGCCCATCAGCAGGATAGCTCATTCTGATATAGGTAGTCAATGACTCTTGCGTAGTATTTTACAATAATCTGTCCTAGGGTGAATCTCCAGATTTTGGATTTTCCGATGAAGTTTTCTGTGTGTGTGTGTGTGTGTGTGTAGTATAATCTAGTTTAGGGAATGAAACGTTTTTGGCTGTTGCTGTTCATGCAGCAGAAGGGAAGAGGAGAGACATATGATGGAAAATTTTAAGTTGTAAAAGTACTTTATTAGTGACTCTGTTAGTGTGAATAGTGAAGTTAAGGAGAAGGTGAAGTGCGGTTCTAAGGCTTTTCTCTTCTTTTGCATTAGATATAAGGTTACCTTTTAGGTCTCAAAGTATTAATGATGGCATTGTGAGGAGTTTCATTCAGCTGAGAAGACCATAACTTAAGTTATAATGGGACTGATTAATAATCTTTTTGAGTAGAACCTTGTGCAAAGAGCTGGAAATTAGTGTGTACAGTGTGTACATTGTTCTAGAGTGTTCCATGTTTTTGATTGGCCTCATATAGGAGAATGTTACCTGTGTACATTATGACTTTCATGTTAGATATACATATAGGGTAAGATCATGTTTAAATAAAGAGAAGCGTAGGAGCCCTAGAGCTGATCCTTGTAGAGCACCTGTTTTGAGTGTTCCAGTGCTTAAGAAGGAATTGTTGAAAAAACTTGAAATGTTCTGCCTTTAAGGTCATTTTCTAATTAAACTATTGAATTGTTTAACATTTCAATGTTTATATAGTAGTGCTGATGGTTAACTGTCTCAAAAGCCCTGGTTATAGCAACAAAAATGCCAGCTGCGATACAGCCTTCATTGATATTATAGTAAATACAACACTGTTGTGCATATGGAGGCTCATACTTCATTAAGATTCCTATATTACTTCATTACTAAATGCCTGGAAGAAAAATGGTGCAAGAAAACATCCTTGTCTTAAATGTCAATTGTATTGTATGCATGCCTTTTTTTGTTCTATGAGCTTTAGCCTAATTACTGCTATGCAAACTTGAAATCATGTTATTACCTCTGCATATCCATTTTTTGATTTAGCCTTGTTCTTGTCTAATTTGTCCAAAGTGACCTTAAGTTAAGATATAGCGTACATAATCTTTGTTTACATACCCAAGTGTATTTCTCTGTATGTTATAAAAAAGAAGGCCTGTTGTGTTGTCATACTGAAGTTATTATAAACCATGTTTACTAATTTTAGTTTTGAACTAATTTTCAATAATCACTGTATGATTTTTCAAAGAAATGTGCAATAAAGTAATTAGGGAATACATAGCGTGATTCCTCTTGTCACCATTTTTAAAAATTGGAACTATGATGCCCCCCCCCTTTCAAAGAGTCTGGAAAATCAATATATTTCATGTATTTCTTAAACTGAATACTTAGGACTTAAGGGCATTCTTTTAAGTTAAGTTTATATAGTCATTAGTAATATTGTCCTGACCTAGGCTTATGATTTTTCCTGCTTTTTAATTTGACTGTAAATATTTTTTGCCAATGTATCCATGGTATAATTAATAGTATTTTCATTATTTTAATTCATTGTATGTTCTTTAACAATATGTAGAGCATGCTTCACCATTGCTAAATCAATTACTTTGCTGTGATGACTTTTACCATCCTAACAGAATGCAATTCCACCAAAAATAAATAAATATAAATACAAATATAAAACCAAAATCAATTTCTTAATAGCTTTTAACATTGGATCCCAGTGTGTGTGTGTGTGTGTGTGTGTGTGTGTGTGTGTGTATGTGTGCATGTACAGGTTTATGTATATAGTTAGTATATTATCTCAGCTTTTATTGGAAAATTATATATATATTTATCTTAACATGGGGGTGACCTCTGAAACAGCGCTAGTTTTGTGACTGTCAACAAAATAAGTCAACTATTGGAAGTGACACAGTTTTGGGTCTTGACTTTCTGAACCAGATTCATGTTTAACACAATGATCTCTGAGATGACAACCTGTTAATGGCCATTTGTAGGCACTATGATGTCAAACACTAACCTGAATATCAGCCTGCAAGATCAGCATCATAAAAACCTTCAACAATCCTGACTGCCACATATGTCAGAGTTTGTTAGAACATGGCTCTGGGAGCCATTCCACCCCTTAGTCTTTACCTCTGTGTAGGGTTTTGAATCATCTTTGGGGAAAAGCTACAGTAGCTGCTGAAGTGCAATTAACAGATGTTAAAACTTATTAGTTATTACTAAAGGAACAGTAGCAAATTCAATTATCTATTACTTCAGTGAGTACCTCACACGTCTACTTTTTCTTAAAGTCAGTTTAAATGTCATAGAAAACAAAACAGCTTTTAAAACTAAGACTGTAAAGCTGTATGAGTAAGTACTGCAGCAACAATAAACAGTATTTGTCTGAGCTGCCAAAGTCTAAACTTCTTACTATGCATAATTTTGTGCTTTCAGAGTATGTTACCAGCACTTTGTGAATAATCGTTAATAAAGACTCTGTTTAACTTTCAATAACAGACTTTAGTATCAGTACTTAACGTTACTCTATTCCTTTATGCCTGTATACCCTTGTGCCAAGAGTCCATTTTTGTTTTAATTGCAGTTGACAGGAGACTGTCATGCTGATCAAGTACATTACTGATGCCTTATATTTTTGTTTCAGCTCGACACTTTGGTTCCTTATAGAGGTTTCCAGTTAAAGGTCCAATGCAGGTCCATATACAATGTTTTCATCTGTAGACTGATGAAGTACATTGTGTTACTTTTCATCAGAAAGCTCTGACCTGACTGCTTTGTGCAGCTTTTCATCTTTTTACTCTGGTATTTGAGCAAGATACAATGTAAATCACGCACAGCAAATAAAATCACTTACTGTTTTCCAAGGGATGTCTGTCTGAGTCAGCTCAGCTTAAAAGGTAATAAAATTCTATAAAATTAGATATTAGATATTTAGTTTTCTTTTTCCATTTCATTCTATATGTCACTTTGTGTTTTACTGTTTTATGTTCACTGTTATAACCATTTTACAGCTACCATTTCAATGAGTGGACTGACAGATTTGTTTAGCTTCTGTAAGGCATATGCGTTGTTACGTTTTCCTGTGCAGATTTCAAGGCGTATGAAAGAAGCTTTTAAAATTGTAGTACTATTTAGTGAAAAGAGTATTTTTACACAACTGTTGTTAGGGACCAGTCTGACATAATAAGCTTAATCTATACCAATAAAGAGAATCTAAAGTATTCTGTGAACACCCATTGGCATGACTTCAGACTGAGTTTTTCCACATTTCTTGTTCACTTTTGCATATTAGTCATTGATTCTTAGCTTAGTCTCAGTGAGTTCCATGACAGATACACCATTTCAGATATGACATATTCAGATTCATATTAGTACATATTTTATATCTGAAAATATCCTCTGCAGCCAGACCTTCTGAGGGACTTGACTTAGTCATATTCACTTGTGAAGAATTTTGAATGAGGCTTTATTACAATGTTTATATAGTTAACACTGTACTATAAGAAAATATTAAAATGAGACTTAATGGTCAGGTCATTACGGTACTTTGGGGAATGACTGTAGCTAGAGACTGCACTACATTAAATTAATCCTAAAGAAGTAAAAATAATATTCTAGAAAATTTGTGGTAGGTCATTAGCTTTACAAAATGCAGGTATAGAAAATGATAGTGTTCTTTATATAAAGAAAGTCTCAAATTTTGAGGAAGACACATTACATTTACATAACATTTTTATATTTAGGTATGTACTACATATTAAAAAGTTAGTATATTGTAGAAAGTACAGTTGTATACACTTACCATAAATGTAGATGTTCGAGTGTATTCACTGTTGCAGTCATTACATTTGGGTTATCTGCTTGCAGGTAGCCCTCAGTTGGCCTGATTATCAAAGTCTTGGGTCCTGCGTTGGATGCTGTCTCATCTTCCATGACATTAGGTAGTCAAGGTTATAAAGCATGCAGCCGATGCCATTATATCAGTTTTTCTTGCCCCAGATGTCAGGTGCCCCCATAATGGGAAGCAATTATATACAAGGTTACACCTCTGGCAAACAGCAAATACACCAGAAAGCTTAAGTATAGTAAACAAGAAGAGAGATATAGTCAAAAGAAGTCAGGAGGTTGGAGGGAGGGTAACCAGGACTGCAACAGTGAATACAGTTGAACATCTACATTTATGGTAAGTGTACACAACTGTACTATGTTCTTCATGTTTCACTGTTGCAGTCATTACATTTGGGTATATTCCCAAAGCCAAGGAAGGTAGGAGGCAATTATTGGGCATTAGGGCCAGCTATTAGGCCCTGCAAGACTGCAGTGGCAAAACCAGCTCTGGATTTAGAAAAAATTGGCAAGTGGTAATGCTTGGTGAAGGTATGTACAGAACTCCAGGTAGCAGCTTCTAGGATGTCCCTGGTAGGAATACCTCTGAGAAAGGCTGTAGAAGTAGATGCAGCCTTGGTGGAATGGGGTCTTATCCCCTGTGGGGTAGGTTTTCCATGGTGCTTATAGCAGAAAAAAATGCAGTGGCCTATCCACTTAGAAATGGTTTGCTTTGAAATGGCCTTCCTCTCTGCCCCTGCAGCAAAGGCAACTAGCAGCTGTTCAGATTTCCTGAGAGGCTTGGTTCTGTCCAAGTAAAATCTAAGTGTCTGTGCACGTCCGGGTAGTGCAGTATTTGTTCCCCTTTGTTCTATGGATTAGAAAAGAAGGTTGGCAAATGAATGGACTGATTAAGGGCCACACTGGATACTACCTTGGGCATAAATGAGATTGGTCCTGAGGGACACCCTGCCCGCATGAAAGATGATGAAAGGCTCCACTGCCATGAGGGCCTGTAATTTAGACACCCTTCTTGCTGAAGTGATGGCTAGAATGAAGGTTGTTTTCCAAGAGAGGAAGTTCAACTCTGCAGTTGCAGCTGGCTCAAAAGGAGGTAGAGTGAGCTTTTCCAATACAAAGTTAAGGTCCCAGGCAGGAGTAGGAGCTCTCCTGGGGGGGGTCTTATATTTTTGGCCCCTCTGAGGAATTGCTTCAGTAGGGAATGGGAGAAGAGGGGTAGCTCAGTATTATAATGTGCTGAAATGGCTGAGGCATGCATTTTAGAAGGAAAGGCCCTTGTGAAGTATTGAAGAATATGCAGTAAACTGGGCACTGTTGTGCCCATTCCCTGAATCTGGCTCCAGGAACAGAATCTTTTCCACTTTTCAGCATAGGATTTTCTAGCACTAGGCCTCCTTGCCTCCAGGATGATATCTAGCACTTGCTTGCTGAGGAATGGTATAGGAGAACTCGGGTAATTAGCCAGGCTGTCAGGTTCAGTGTTTGAAGCTGGGGGTGCAGAATCTGACCCTCCTGCTGGGACAGTAGGGAAGTAGTCTGAGGCAGGTGTCATGGTTCCAGTAGTGACATACTGCGCAAGAGGGGGTACCAGTGTTGGTGTGGCCAGTCTGGTGCAATGAGTATTGTCCTTGGTTTGTCCTGTTTGATCTTTAGCAAAACATTCGAGAGGAGAGGCAGAAGGGGAAAGGCATAAACTGAGAGGCTTTCCCAGGTAAAGGACAGGGCATCCACTTCCCAAGCTTGTCTGTGGGGAGACCTTGTGCAGAATTTGTCCAATTGGTAGTTCTGAGGGGAGGCAAACAGGTCTATCTCTGGGGTCCCCCATTTGTTTCTCAGAATGTTGAATATCTTTGGCTCCAGTTTCCACTCGTGTGTGTCCATGAGATTTCTGCTTAGGTCATCTGCCAGTGTATTTAGCTTGCCTGGCAGGAATTGAGCTTGTAGGTGCACTTGGTAGCTCAAGGCTGTGTTGTACAGAGCCATGGCTAGTCTGCAAAGAGGGTATGAGTGGGTTCCCCCCTGCTTGTTTATGTACCACATAACAATGGCTTTGTCCGTCTTTACCAATAATTGTCCTGGAAGAATGTGGTCCTTGAAGGCTATCAGAGAATTCTGTGCAGCTAGCATTTCTTTTTGATTGATATGCAGATGCATTTGACTCGGGTTCCATTTGCCCTGAATGCACTGCCCTGCCAAGTGAGCCCCCCATGCATAGTCTGATGCATCTGTTGTTAGGGTTTCGGCGGCAGGGGGTAGAGTAAATGGCAGTCCCTTGTTGTGGTGGCAGGCCTCTGTCCACCAATGGAACTCTGTCTTTATACAAGGAATGATGGGAATTGTTGATTCCAGGTCCTGAAAATGTTGACACCATAGGCTTTTTAGATACCATTGTAGATTCCTCATATGCAATCTTGCATATGGAATTAGTAGAATGCAAGAGGCCATGAACCCCAGAGCTCGCAGTATTTTCCTTGCAGATAGCTGGGTCTTTGTGGACAGTAGTTTGAAGTAGGCTGTCAAATAAACTTGTTTCTCTGGCATGAGGTAGGTCATCTGGGAAGTTGTATTCAAGCTTGAACCCAGGAATACAATTTTTTGGCATGGTACTAGGTGAGATTTCTTTTCATTTATGGTGTAGTCCAGTGAGGTTAGCAGTTTCTTTACAAATGCCAGATGATTTAATAGTATGTCCTGGCTTTCTGCCTGAATTAGACAATCATCCAGGTATGGGTATATTTGAATATCTCTTTGCCTGCAGAATGCAATGACTGGAACTAGGCACTTTGTGAATACCCTGGGCATAGTAGATAAGTCAACGGGCAGTGCAGAGAACTGATAGTGCATGTAGCCTGCTCTGAAGCATAGGTATTTTCTGCAAGATTCCCTTATTGGGATGTGCAGGTAAGCTTCCTTTAAATCCAATGTTGCCAACCAGGCATTTTTGCCTAGCATGGGAAGCGGCTGATGAAGAGTTAGCATTTTGAATTTTGGGATTACCAAAAAGGTGTTTAGGATAGACAGGTCCAGGATAGGATGCCAGGAATTGTCTTTTCTGAGTACCACGAAAAGTCTTGAGTAAAAACCTTGTCCCCATTCCACTTCTGGGACAGTTTGAATAGCCATGATACTTAGAAGCTTGAGAACCTGCTGTTGAGCCTCCAACCACTGATTTGGGGATAGGTCTGGCCAACTGTGTGGGGTTGGTAAGGAGTGAAAGTGGAATCTGTATCCTTGGGAAACTATATTTAGAATCCATTTGTCTTGGGTAATGAGTTCCCAGTATTTTGCATGCAGGGAGATCTTTCCCCCTAAAGGAACAGTCAGTAGAGCAGGGCTTGGAAGGTTTAAGTTTAAGTCACTGTGACAGTTTACCATAGGGGGGTGTCTTACCACTTCCAGCTTTGGAAGTGGGAGCCCCCCACTGCTTAGGCCTGCAAGTACCTTGAAACTGAAGCCTGGGTGGTCTGTTGGTCCTGGGTTTGTGCTGAGAAGGCCTGGAAGAGACAGGAAAGGACCAATTCTTGGAAGGCCAGTGCCTACTAAATCTGGGAGGCTGCACTTGCAGGAAATCATTAACAGTTTGCATAGATTTAACTTTTTCTCCATCTTTTTAAGTACTTCTTCGGCTCAGTTGCCAAACAGGTGGTCTTGGTTTAAGGGAGCACCCAATAATTTAGCTTTAACATGATTTGGCAAAGTTTGCTCCTTAAGCCAAGCATGCCTTCTAAGTACAGACCCAGTGACAGCAGCCCTGCAATATGCCTCTAAGGAATCAAAACAACATTGCAAAGTATGTTTACTAACTTGTTCAGCAGAAAGCATTAAATCCTGTAATTCTTTTTTGAGCACAGTCAGGAATCAACATCATTTTCTGTTTAAGTAATCCAGTAATATGCTGCTGATACTTTAACATATGAAACTGGCAGTTTAAGGCCCTAATGGCCAAAGTAGCAGAAGTGTATTCCTTCTAACCCCATCTGTCCAGGGCCCTGGAATCTCTATAAGAGGGGGTAGGGTTTTTGGCAGTAGTAGCCTTAATGCCTTTAGGTCCCTGTGAAATGGTCTCTGGATCCACAGTAGGATTCTTAAAGAGGAACTTTGAGAATCAGGTACTCTATAATATCTGTCAGGTTTCTTGGGAGCCGGTGGTAAAGTGTCTGAGGCCAGGCTAGATTCCAAGAAGGCTTCATCTACAATGTCCAGTACAGGAGGGATAACTAAAGGCCTGTGTTGAGGTAGGAGTAAGAATTCCCTAAGCCTCTTTTTGGAGTCAGAGTAATTGTGGCTTTCCCAGCAGAAATGCTCCCTAAGAGGATGCAAAGTTTCACAAAAAGAGAAATATTCTGCAGGGGAAGCAGAGGAAATGGAATCTTCTGCATCAGAATCCTCATAGGTAGATAAGGGCAAATCCTGGTCATCAGAAGAAACAGAAATTTCAAAATCCTGATTAGAAGAATCAGAAGGAAAATCAGTTCTAGGTCTCTTAGGGGGAGAAGGGTGACTTCCCCTGATTAGAGTAATAAGGTCTTCAGCCATTCTTATCATTTGATTTTTAAGCATAGGGGCCTGACCTTGCAGTCTGGGCATCGGTTTTCTAGGCGTGGATCAAGTTTTAGGCCTTGAAGAAGAAGATGGCATTGGATTGATATGCAAGTCAGTAGGCCTGAATACACCCTCAGAAGCTGGTGCCTGCCCAGCGGCTCCAGACCCATCCAAGGTAGGGACATCCATAGGTTCCATAGACAAAGAAGCATCTCATGGCATACCAGACTTTGAATGGGTCTCAGTAGAGGACTGCAAATCTGAAGTAGCGGGTATCAGTGGCTGCGAAAGCGCCTCACTGAGTACTGGCGAGCTGGTGACTAGCTTAATGGAAGCATCGTCGGCAGCTTTGGACCTATGTGGTCTGTCTCTGTCTTTATCTTTACATTTTTTCAGAATGTCGGTAGTTGGATGGCGTACCAAAGCCATTTCTGGATAATTGAACAGAGTACCAAAAATAGTTAGATGCAAAAATGAACCGACGATGAATAGTTCGAGGATTGAATAATGCACAAAACCGACAGTAAGGGACGTCGTGGTCTGGGCCTAAGCAAGGAATGCAGTACGAATGAAAATCTTGGTATTTGCTTTCCACAAGAAATACAATTGTTAACTTTTACTGACATCAGTTTAAAGCAAGAAAAAGGATCCCCGATGGGGTATTTAGGTTTTACTTTGGATCTGAAACTCTAAAACAAAAATTTCAGGAGTTGGCCGACTGGCACTTCTGCTTCAGGCACCGCACGGCAAGAAAGACTGATGTAATCGCGTCAGCTGCATGCTTTATACCCCTGACTACCTGACATCATGGAAGACGAGACAGCAACTGATGCAGGACCCAATACTTTGATAATCAGACTGACTGAGGGATACCTGCAAGCAGATAACCCAAATGCAATGACTGCAACAGTAAAACACTCGAACGTCTATAAATGCTCTGTAAAACTACCTATAGCTACTGTATTCCTAATTAATAAATTAATTACTGAATTGCTGAACTATTTTTTGTATATAATAAAGTGTATTCTGTGCATGAACTGTAGGAATTGCACATGTTGTATGTTATATGCTGCATTGGGCTTTGCTTCCCAAGCCCCTCTGAAATGTGCGAGTGTCATGACTGTGGGGTATTTGGGAGGTGGTTAAGATAACATCAGGCTACAAAAAAAGAAATTAAATTAACATCAGTGAGGTATTGAGTTTAGCTTCATTGTGTATGTTGCCTTAAGGCTAAACAACACACCTGATACACTTGTAATAGGTGACTCTATCGTCAGGCACACTGATGTCCCGCTCACCAGGCTGAACAAGGAGAAGGTCACGGTGAGCTGCCTGTCGGGCGCTAGGATCCGCCACATAACACAAGCACTCAGGTCACTCCAAGGCAAGTACAAATATGACTCAGTCATTGTCCATGCTGGTGTGAATGACCTGAGACGTACCTCCCTGGACTACATGAAAAGAGACATAGAGGAGCTCTCTGAGCATGTAGCCCAGGCCGGTATGACCCTGACCTTGAGTAGCATCTTACCCTCACCAAGAATGATGCCACAATATGAAGACAAGATGATCAATTTCAACAATTGGTTTAAGTGTTGGTGTCATTCAAAGGGGATGCAATGCCTGTCAGCCTGGGATGACATGCTCGACAAGCCAAGATGCTTCGCTAGGGACGGCCTGCACCTGTCACCCCTGGGCTTTCGGATATTGGCAAAGGCTCTTGCTACCCCCATAGTGCCTTTTTTAGGCAAGGCTCAAAAGACAAACCCACCTCCATAGGTATCACAAGGGATAAGAAACTAAGAGTAATGCTACTCAACGCCAGAAGTCTAAACCTCAAGATGCACGCACTGGAAACTCTCCTTAGCATGGAGAACATCGATATCTGTGCAGTAACATAAACCTGGTTCAAGGCTCCCGAGAGCACCCCAGCACTACCAGGTTATACCTCATACCATGCTTTTCGGCCCCAAAACTTGCACCAAACCACAAAAGGAGGGGGAGTATCAATATTCGTCAAAGATACCCACACCTCCAGGTTGGTGGCACAGCACGAAGCATCAGAGACTATCCATGTGCAAATAACTGTGGGTAAAACTGCTTTCCAGTTTATAGCCTGCTACAGACCACCCTCCCAAACACAGGAACCCCACTTGGCCTTCCTGAGAATACTGGAAAATATGAAGGTCTCTCCAAACACCATTATATTGGGCGACTTCAACTACCCAAACATAGACTGGGAGCATTACTATAGCTCCAACACCCTAGCCCAAAGGTTCCTAGAATTTATAAACTCAAATGCTATGGAACAACTTGCTACCACTCCCACAAGAGGGGAAAACATACTGGACCTGATCATCACCAACATGGGGACACTATGCTCCAGACCAGAAGTGTATCCCTCACTGGTAAGATCAGACCATAAACTAATCTCACTGGATATTCACATCCCGACCCCACCCCCTGCCCAGAAAACCACAGTGAAAAACTTCTCTAAAGCAAATTTCACACACCTCAAAACCGAGGCGAAATCCTTCAAAGCCCCCGGGCCTGTGGAAAATACGGCCCAGACCGCAGAATCCTTTATAAACACATTCTATGAACACCTTCAGGAATGCATGGATCATGCAATCCCAAATAAAACCAAGACCCAATCCTCCAAAGGCAGACGTCCTGTCTGGTGGACCCCAGCCATAAACAAACTATACAATAGAAGGAGGAAGCTACTACATGATAGAGCAAAATCCCAAAAAGGGAAGGCATCTCTGATCAGTATTAGCAAAAAACTACGGGCAAAATTGCACAGGACACTAAGGATAATCACAAGGCTTTCTTTAGTTATGTTAGGAACCTGGGTGGGAATTCCCAGATATGCTCAGAATTAGTCCAAAATGACAAAAATACACCGAGCCCACAGACATTGCCAACATCCTAGCTGACAGGTTCAGTGCAAACTTCTCCCCCCTCTCCCCACCAAAAGGGCAAATATCTATCCCAACAGAGTACTGACCCCTGACATCTCAGATGCTCAGGTAAGAGCCGCCCTCTCCAAAGCAAAAAACACAGCATCAATGGGACCAGATGGTGTCTCGGGCAAGTCCTACATGAACTCCAAGAAGAGCTAAACCCAAACATAAAACTACTGTTCAATCTTAGCCTTACTACAGGATATGTACCCAAAGAGTGGCGTACAGCAACAGTGGTCCCTCTCCACAAAGGTGGTGCCTCAACGGATCCTGGAAACTATCGCCCCATAAGCCTGACTAGCTTGGTCTGCAAAGCTATGGAAAGGATCATCATGGACCTCATAAATAAAGATATTGGGGACCTACAGACACTGGATCCTACCCAGTTTGGCTTTGTTAAGGGCAGATCCTGCCTCTTAAACCTGGTTGAATTCTTTGAAACAGTCACCAAGGCCATTGACGAGCGAAGGTGGTCCACACAGCCTACCTGGACCTCGCAAAAGCCTTCGATACAATACCCCACTCGGGCATTATAGATAAGCTCACCAGCTTAAATATAAACCCCTATGTCACTAGATGGGTTGCAAACTGGCTCAAGGACAGAACCCACATGGTTAGAATTGCTGGAGCCATGTCAGACTCCAAACCAGTTACAAGTGGCATCCCACAAGGCTCAGTCCTGGGACCTCTCTTGTTCGGTATATATTTTTCGGCAGTACAGGCCAACACGGAAGGACTGTGGCTGACCAAGTTCGCAGATGACTGCAAACTGGGCGCCATAATCAACTCTCCAGCCGACACAAGCATCCTCCAAAAGGGCCTCATAGAAACAGACAACTGGTGCCAGAGCCATGGCCTCAAGCTAAACGCCAAAAGTGTATAGTCATCCCTTTGGCAAAAACAAAGTGCTCACAAATTACCACATAGGTGGTAATCCATTAAGTACAGAAGAAGTCATTAGGGACCTGGGGACCCAAGTTGATAGCAATCTCTCATTTGACAACCACGTGGCCAAAGTGGTTAGAAAAACATTTTATATAGCCCACCTAATCATGAAGGGATTCACATCTAGATCAGGGAGGTCATCACCTCTTTACTCACCCCTCATCAGGCCCATAATTGAGTACAATGCCCCTTTGGGATGTACCTTACCAGACACCTGCAGCAACTGGAAAGACCCCAAAAGTACCTCACCAAGAGGATCAAAGGGCTCAAACAGATGCCATATGCTGCCCGGTTAAAGAAACTCCAGCTCTACTCAGTGGCATACCACCTGCTCAGAGGTGATCTGTGCCTGACGTATAAAGCCATGTCCAACCCGGAATTAATGGACATGCTGCACCTCAGAAAATCCAAATCCCATCGAGGTACACGCTCGAGAGACTTGAACCTCAGCACTGAAATAAATAGGACATGCTGGAGGGACAGATTCATAACCCAGAGGCTCCCTTCACTCTGGAATAAAATCCCAGTCCAGGTTAGGCAGAGTCCCACATTGACTCTCTTCAAGAGGAATCTTGATGAGTGGATGGGAGATCGTAGGTTTACCCCGGCTATCACTTCTGTGTCACTGTTAGACAGAGGCACAGTATACTAACCTCAAAAAAAGGCATAGCAAAATTAATTTAAAATGGGTGGCGAAAGCCAAACACACTCTGGCTAGGCTTATAAATGCCCTAGGGCAGATAGCCTAGTATGAACCTATGAACCTAAGAATAATGTTGTAGGTTTATGCCATTGAGTGTGCAACTAAATTTAGGTCACTTATAATGGATTTTGTAGTATATGGTAACAAAGAAGGGGGGTGGCAGGTAGGTAGGTGGACAATCTAGGTATGCTGATGTAAGCTTAAGCTTTTCCAGTGTTGCTCATATATTTCATATATTCTTAGGTGCATGTTTGGATGCAGGCCGGTGTTTAGTCTTTTAAATTAATTGATGTTTCTTTTTTTAAGTATACTTTTCTCCATTTGTCAATATTGACTGCTCTGAGTTATGAAGCTGTTGGTTTGTATACTTCATTGGCAGATCAACTGAGGTATTTATTGTGGTATATGATGCATATTTATATTTTAGTTAGCTTCATAAAAATCCTGTTTAAAAAAATTACTTTTGACTCCTGTTATAGAACTGTTTGCTAGTAAACTGTAGCCAGTCAGAAGGAGATGTTTTATATTTACATTTTAGAACTAATTATTTAGATACTTTTCTGCCTTGGTGTGAGAGGCTTGTAAATACATTTTAGAGCATCATAGGATCATGGGATCTTAGTAATTATAAGGCAACAGTGATAAGTGGCCATTTCTGCCTCGCCAGTGCCCACCTTTAGGTCTTACCTCTTTTTACAAGGAAGGAGAGGGCAGTAAAACCAAGGTGAAATTCATGAGCACCTATTTAGTTGTCCACCTCCGTTTTGAATGCAGATAGTGTGTCACACTGTATAATTCAGAGAGGAAGTCTGTACCAGAGAACAGGTAGCTTAAGATTATTTTACTATTGCTGTTGGTTCAGGAGGTTTATTAATTTTACTTGTATTTCCAATTATTTGTATAATTTTCTCCAGTGATAATATATCTTTGCATTTAATCTGAAAATCTAAATGTTATACTTGTTATGGTTATTCATACTTAAATATTAATATGTTATGTAACTGTAAGCAAACAGACAAAATTTAAAAAATGACTGAGTAAAGATGAAGCTGAAGGTAGCCTGAGTCAGATAACTTTCAACTTATTATCTGAATTGATTGTAATAAATGTTTTCAAAGTCCATTTTTTAAATTATGTGACATCTTTAACTGAAAGTCCAAATACAGACTTGTGCTCTCCTTTTCTGTAGGTGATTTGTTTTCATAGGTTAGTGCAGCGTTGACAGGCAACTGGCCAAATGAATTGCAGTGTAATATGCTAGACAAGTGTCACTACTGAAATTTGATATTTTGTCACCACAGATGTATGGGCGGCCACGGTGGGTGTGGTGGCAGCGCCAGCAAGAGGTTTCAAGAGGCTCTCCGGGGGTGCCTTGGTGCCTGTGGTGCCTGCTGTCCTCCCTGTCTCCTGTGGTGGCGTCCTCCCTCCGGTGGCTTCCTCCCACATCCCAAAGACACACTGCAGGTGGATTGACACACTCTAAATTGGCCCTAGTGTGCGGTGTGGTGTGCTCTGTGTGTGGTGTTAGGGCGGCTGGCAACGACACTCACCGTGAAACCACCCATTCAATGTGCGGACAGGTGATCCGATCCGCTGTAATTTCCTAACCGGGATAAAGCCGAAAGAAGAAGAAGAAGAAGTCACCACAGATGTATGTGTTATACTTCTTGCTTACATGTACCTTATATAATATTCTATGTGCTGATTCTGATGACATTGGGTGACATCCTTTTCAGATTTTTCTACTGTGGGAACTGTCATGTTGTAGACTTGGAAAGCAGTCACATCACTCTGTTTGAGATGGCAGAGCAAAATCTCACATATGAACACTATTAATAAAAACAGCAGATAGATGAAAGAAGCAAGCAGACCACCAGCAAAATCCAAGTTTATTTAAGCTCTTTTCGTCAAGTTTCAGACTTCATCAGAATAAAATCACATGATCACGACAAACATATATACATCACCCCACCTAACCATTGGTCAAAGTAATTACATCATTTCCTCAAAAAAAAATTTTTTTTTTCCAAAGTTAATAAAATTGTTAAAACTTGATATTCTTGCAAAAAAATCAAATTAAAAATACAACTAATAAACCTATAAAAAATACATTGATTTTAATTTTAAAACAGAACTCAAGGAAATTCTGTCATTAAGACCTGGTACTTGGCAGGCATTATTTTTAATCTGCCATGTTAATTCCTTAAATTCTAGCCATTCATCCGTTGGTTCCCCTCTTGCTCCAAGGTCAATATGGTCTATGGCCCCAAACTTAAAAGTATGTGTGGGGCATGCACAAATGGCTTGTACAAAGCACTGTTTATATTTTCGTTCCTGATGTCTTACAGGTGTTGATACACCCTTTGCCTCAGTGCTCTTCTGGTCTTACCAATGTATAAACTGTTGCATAGGTCACACACTGCGACATACACCACCCCCTTTGAGTAACGGAAGTATTTCTTCCTAGGTTTTACCATACCATCACCAGTGATTTTGATGGCCTCACCTTGAAACATGGCTGGACACTGATTACATCTCCTGCATTTGTAACAACCACCCAGTGTGGGTGCACTAGAGTCTCTTTCTAATAGGCCCTTTAGACTAACTTCCCTCTTGTAAACTATAGTGGGCTTGTATCCCACTACTGAGTGTACTTCTTTATCAATAGTGAACATGTCCCATAATCTACATATAATGTTCCTGATGTCACAGAAGTCAACACTAAAAGGAAGAATAAAAGCTCTTGAGAAACTATCCTGTCTCCCAGTCTGTACTATACAAAACCTACACTAAACTACCCCACCATTTCATCCTGCAATTCAGAGAATACAGTTTTGTATTATATATATTTTTTTCTTTCCATACAAGTCGTCCGCCCTTGTCATGCACTCTTGTGATGAAATATATATATTTGGCCAATACTATGTTAAATAGACCAAATAGTAAGGGCAATAGCAGTTATTTGGGGGTAAGGGCTGACACAGACTTCAGTGCACTGTATGTTTTATTTGTTTGTTATTGAGGCTCACTCAGGTGCGTCACACAGCATGCAAATGGGTCTCAGGTAATCCAACCCAGGAACAGAGGCTTGACTCTATGTGCTGTGCTGCCAGGAATTCACACTGAGTGCATGCCTTATCTGGAGCCCCTGGCTTCTTGTCAGAGCAAATCATCATCACTACTCCTCAGCTGCTGACCCAGACCAAACCATTCCCAGCTAATAAACTCCACATTCTGCAAAATAACTATCACTGTCCAGCAACTATCACCCATGCCCGAAGTCCATCCTTGAAAGACCGAGAGTGTTCAGTCAAAGTAGATATCCATCTCTACTTCTCCTCTGCTGACCCTGACAAAACCAGTCCCAGCTAATACACTGAACATGTTGCAGAGGAGCTATCACTGTCCAGGAACTATCACCCAAGCCTAAAGTTCATCCTTGAAAGGACTAAGAGTGTGCAGTCAAAGAAGATATGCATGTGTAATCTAGTAAAGTTAACATAAGCTGAGACTTACAGTTGTAGCATCAGACTATAGTGACAGCTGAGCGTCCATCCACAATCACCTGAAGTCGGTAGCTGCATTTGTGCATGCTGTGTTTTAGACAACGTGGCACAGAACACCTAACAACACCTATACCACTGGTAAATACTACAACCCATAGTAATGGACAATCAGTTTAGCAGGTTTTTGTGTAGTACAAAATAACTGCCAGTGCATAGCTTGTCATCACCCCCACCCCCACTGCAGAATTACTCCTTCCTCATTTTCTACCTTTATCACAGTATCTTGCAGCTAACTCTCTAAGTACTTAACCACACATGTACACATAGCCAGCCTTAGGCATAGGCCAACTAGGTGGCCGCCTTGGGTGCCGCTCTAGTAGGGGCACTTTTCCAGTATTAATTTGTTGTAGGTAGACTAGGATGGGGTCACTGGGTGTTGTGGTGGGGGCCACCGTGGAGCCCTTTTGCCTAGGGCATCAGTTGACCTAAGGCCGCTCCTGCATGTGCATTTCTGTTTACTCCTCCTGAGCTTGTGTACTGCTCCATGTAATTACCCCCCCCCCCCCCCAGCTTCTGTTTTACACTAATCAGTTCACACAATTAAATCTGTCTGGAACCCATCATACCTTTTGCCACAGCCATATCTTATTAATTGTTTTTCTCAACACTATTAGTTTCCTGATCCAATGGCCAATTACATCTCTGTTTATTTCCTGCTTCAGCTTACTTTCCCAGTCATTCCTCACTCCCACTAAGCCCTGTTTTCCTATAATCCTTCTCTCTCAGTTCTGTTTTCCCATCCTCCATCCCTCCCTTTGAGCTCAATTATTTCCTATAGGCATCATATTTGAATTCACACTGAATGTGTGCCTTTCCTGGAGCCTCTGGCCTCTAGTCAGAGCAAATCAGTAAGTCACAGGCATCTTCAATATATTCATATCATAGAAAAGTCGTTGTTTCATGCTCTAGGTTGCAGATACTAAATGTTACGTTGTGATGTTTGTAAGATCTAACTGACTAGTTTAGCAGCTTGATGTCTTTATGGGAATGTGTTTAACTAAGCACAGACTGCATACAAACAGTACTAGAAGGTAAAGCCAGTCATACTGCTAGAAGCTGTTTCCTTATTATGCTGCTAACAGTTTTCACTGTTTTTATCTCTAAAAGGCAGTATAATAAAGTAAAAGTATACTAGTTTTTATATTGTTCACCTGCAGTTATCCAAAGAGAGACATTTCTAGTAATAGTTTTCTATGCTTTTGACTTAAACTTGTTCTTACTTGTTCCCATGTTAAATGAACTGTTGTAGGGAAACTCTTATCAGATCTTCTCGAATTCCTTCCTCTCTTAGCCACAGACATTTTATGTTGGTATAATAGTGCTGCTAATTAGACATGCAAATGTTAGGCAGCAGGCATGAAACCTTGTAATATAGGTATAAAAAGTGACTTGACTGTACGATATTCACCCTTATTGCTGCATTGGGAGATGTGTACAGTTTGTGTTATACTAATTGTTGACCAGATCAGTTGAGATTTATTAACCTAGAGCTAAGAGTTAATTGTAGATCTCAGATGTTTTATCTTTTTCTAAGGGCAGATAGGGTTTAATGGCAGTTTGATGGAACAGACATGACTGCTAGATATACTATGCTACACTGTTATGCATTTTTATATCTTGATCTATCAGATGGACCTGCGGTGGTGGTGCTGCGGTAGCATTGTCGCCTCACAGTAAGACACTGTCCGGTTCGATTCTCAACTAGAGCATCTTCTGCGTAGAGACATGCATGAATGGGCGTACCTTCGTTGAAGGTTGTGCATCAGGGCTGGTAACTCGGCACATAAAAATCAACTACCAATCATTAGCGGACCGGAGTGCCACTGTGGCGACCCCTAACTGGGAAAAGCCGAAGACACAAACATATCTTGATCTATCAGACTGTAAAAGTTTATTTGCTAATTAGAGCTACTGTATTCACAAAGACCTCTGAGGTCACCTTTTGGCAGTGGTCCATAAACATCTGCAAAAATATTTTGGAGGCCTGACCTGGTAACAAGCACTGTCTGTATTCATCTGCTTTTATTCAATTTAAATTGAATTCTTCAAACATAGTAATATGTTGATTATAACAGTGTCTAGCATCCGAGTTAAACATCTCTTATCCCTTTCAGCCATTTCTACTCCTCCTGTGCTGGCCCTGACCAAATCAGTGCAAGCTAATACACTGCATAGGCTGCATAGGAACTATCACTGTCCAGCAACTATCACCCAGGCCTGAAGTTCATCCATGAAAGGGCTGAGAGTGTACATTATATATATATATATATATATATATATATATATATATATATATATATGTAATCCAATAAAGTTAACATAAACTAAGACTTGCAGCTTGTAGAATCAGACTACAGGGACCGCTGAGTGTCTTTGTACACTCACTGAAGTAGGTAGCTGCATTGGTGCATACTCTGTACTGGAGGATGTGGCTGCATAGAACCCCAAACAACACCTATACCACTGGTATAGACTGCAGCCCATACCAATCAATTTAGCAGGTTTTTGTGTAGTCCAAAATAACTGTCAATACGTAGCTTGTCATCACCCTTCCCCCACCCCCACTGAAACAGGGCGAACTATTTGCTTTGCTTTCTTTTTAAGATGACCCCTTCTTCCTCTTCTTCCTTTATTACAGTATTTTACAGCTAACTCTCTAAATACTTAACCACACATATAAACCTCTGCTTACTCTTCCCGGGCTTGTGCACTGCTCCCTGTGATTCTCCTTCACTCCTTTTCAACTTCTATTTTACACTGTTCAATTCATACAGTTAACTGTCTCTAGAAACCTTTTTACCTTTTGCCATAGACAAATAGGGTTACCACCTGTCCCACTTTGCGAGGGACAGTCCCTGTTTGGGCAGTTGTGTCCTGCAAAAATATTGTATAAATGGCAAATGTCCTGAAATTTTAGGAAATTATTTCCTATATTTTATGCAATAGTTGCATAAAACAGTTATTCTACATCTGAAATACCTAAATTTTAAGAAACAGAATAAGCAACTAAAATGCTACAAGAATAAGCTTTTATTTTAGGCAAAAAAAGTGTAGTTATGTCCTTTGTACTGGCCGTGGGTATGTTTCAGCCTGCAAAATCTGATGTTTGTACCAAAAATTTCCCACTTTCGCCATTTGCAAAGGTGGCAACTCTATAGACAAAGCTTACTGATTGTTTTTTTCTCAACATTGCTACTTTGCTGATTCAGTGGATGGGTCATGCACCCTAGCCTACCCCCAATTCTCACACACCCCTCCTACTCTACATTTACAAAATCCCAGCTCCACCCCTGCACTTCTTCCAGCCTATCACTGCATCAGAACAATCAGAAAATAACCCAATTGTTGTTGCCCTACAATCAGCATCTCTGACTCATTTGCTTAAAAGTGCTGCTACCCAGCTTGTTCATTTAGAAATCATCCTGCTGTAACTGTAACTACTCTTGTCCAGTAACATTTTACAGTACAAATTAATATCTTAGCAAAATATAACTTATGCATTATAAAAATGTCTCTGACTCAAACTCTACTAGTGTGCCTCTTCTGCATATTTGCACCAAGTACCATTCCTTCCAAACAAATGTAATTAGTAGTCCTGTAAACCCATACTCACCTTACTAAGTTACCAAGTCTTTCAATCACCACAGTACTCATACTGTACCAGCAAACATTCTTAGATTTTTACAGTTACAGGTATCTTAAACTCATGCATGTTACCATATGAAATCCAATAAAACTAAAGCACATATGCATTTGGATATATACTTTTCTTCATAAAATATCCACCCCCCCAAAAAAAAACATCAGTAGGGGCATTCACCCAAACCCCAGCTTTGCACAACATCAAGACCCCACACTAGCAACACAGTATTAAATGAACCGTTGTCTTTTCCTCTCCCATCCCCCAATTTTAGCCTTCTCTTCCAAAGTTTCAGTCTTTAAGCATATGCAATAAAATCTGGGACATGCATGCTTATATTGCCAGATATTCCCCAAAAGTAATCATAAGCTACAGAAATATGGCTGGAAAAAGACATAAATGACAATGAAATTACCTCACTTAGTTTCAGAATAATTAAGATTGACAAGAAAAATTAGCAGGCAGGTGAAATAGGTATCATTTACAAGAATTCCCTAAACATAACCACATATGCACAAAGGACTCCTTATATCACATCCCAAAATCAGTAATAGTTAAACGCTTTGGTTATCAGCCATATACATTCCGCCAGGTAAGATTATTACCACTGTGGAAAATGTCCTGTACTGGATATCCCACCATATACAACATGAAACAATAATACTCAGAGATCTAAATATAGACTGGCAAATTATTAATAGCAACACCATATCTGATTTCATAAATCTGTATAGCTTTACCCAGTTAATTACATCAGTTACTAGACTCCACAAAAGTACTGGCAGGCAGTCAACCTTAAATTGGATTCTTACTAATTGAGCCAACAAAATCAGGGCAGTCAGTAGCCTTCCAGACAGCCTAAGTGACCAACCTATGTATGCTCTCAGAAGTTAACGATATCCAAGGTAAACGTATAATTTACAAGTAAGTTCTCCAAAAACTTTTGCAAACACACTTTTAACAAATTCTTAAGATAATGTAACTGGAAAATACTAAGATATATGCTTTTAGACTCTGCTGCCTCACACTTCATAAATTCTCAATAACATTGTCCCAGTACATACTAAAATGGTCAAATCCAATCTTGCACCATGGCTTACAAAAGAAACTAAGAATTTAATGAGTGTAACAAAGCCTGGAAACAGTTTCTCAGAATTAGAACACAAAATACATTTCAACTTTTTCAGGCAACTAAGGAATAGGACAAAATAACAAATAAACCATAACAAGTAAACATGTTATAACATCCTCTAAAATAAACAAAAAAAAAAAAAAACTCTTCTGGAGATCCAAAGACAAACTTTTACATCCAGGCCAAATTACCACCCCATCCTACATCCAACAATAATATTGATTCAATTTCCAAACGGTTTAACAACTATTTCTACTGTCCCTCACAAATATTAACACTTGTACTACCCTCTGTGTACCGGGAGTCTTGGCAAAATATCCGCATCTATTTTACTTCATACCTCCAGCCATTAAAAAACTCCTCAATAAGCTAAAACCAACCACCCCAGCTGTTGACCAACTCGTCTCAGACTTCTTAAAAATGGCTGCAGGTGCAATTGCTTTTCCATTCCCTATATTGATAAGTAGGTCTATATCCAAAAAATGCATTCCTTTTATCTGGAAAAAAATGCATTATTATACCTCTACTTGAAGGTGGCACATCTCCAGAGTTTAATAACTCCAGGCTCATTACAACCCCCCCCCATGAAAGATACTTGAGAAAATGTATTCATGTGCAGCTTTTACATCACCTAAATTTAAAAAAATGCTCCTGGAAACACAGCATGGTTTCAGACCTCACCACAGCACAACCACTGCCCTCCTTCACTTCAACATTATAACTAGCATAGGAACAATGGTAACCTAGTGTCAACTGTATTCCTAGATTTATCTAAAGCTTTCAACACTGTATCACACTAACATTAACTCACTGAGCTCTCTTCCACAGGTCTCTCTTAATCATCCCTTAAATGGCTACTTAATTATCTGTATGAAAGTCAATAAGCAGTCAAATGGCAATGAGACCTCTCTTCTAGTTACCATAGGTATCCCTCAAGACTCTGTACTAGGACCCCTTCTTTTTAATGTTTTTATAAACAAGCTTCACACTGACATACACCAAGCAAATATAGTACAATATGTAGATGATTTGACTTTAATATGTACAACCCCTTCAATATCCAGACTACAAGAAATCACCCAAATTTCTTTCTCTTCCATCAAATCCTGTCTGGAAAAATCCAAAACTAATCTTTAACCCTAATAAAACAAAAAATGATGCTCTTCACCCCAAAACATTATCCCCCAAAAAAACAGTATTTCTTGGTTACATCTGCAAATAATGCTAATATTGAGGTAGTACCACAGACTAAATTACTAAGCATTCTAATAGATGGCAGTCTTAAATTTGAGCAACATAAACTTGACTCCTTCTACAAGGCAAAACAGTACCTTAAAGACACAGCAAGAAAAACCCTAGTGTCATCCTATTTGCTTCCAACCTCTTGTATGCTTCACCTATCCTTACAAACCTAAACTCAACACTAAAATCCAAACTAGTCTCCTTTTAGAACAAAGTAGTTAAATTTGCTACCAACACTGCATACCTAGCTCACAAATGGCAAGCCTTAAAGCAGCTAAATGGGCTAGAACTTAATAACTGCATAACATACTCTCTGCTAATTATGGGATACGAACTGATCTATTTTCCTGAACAATGTCCTGCATTAAAAACATACCCTGGGATTCATGAAGCTCAGCGCAAGGCCAGTGTTAGGCTTGCGCTGACCGTGTGGCGTGAAGATGGCGCAGTAGTGCCAAATGCATATTAATGAAGGCGCGCTGCCGCCACAGCCACGTGCATAGGGAATGAGCGCGAGTGCATAGGGCATGTCGAAGTGCCGCACAGAGGCGTGGAAATGTCAGCTGTTGAAGTGCAACCTAAAATGATTGCATATAATAATTTGCATGCAATAGTAATCACATCTGTCAGTGTCCGTGGATACTGAAACATATGCAAAGCATGCAAGACAGTTCCTGTGAACACAAAATGAAGAAGCAAACACAAATGCACGGTAGGGAATAACGGGTCCCCATCCCTCGAACAAATGGCATTGAAAACCATGTGCCCATAGTCCAACGCAGTGTAGATAGTTATACCAAGTGGAAGTGAAACACATCATGTTAGCGTGCCGCCAATAGCTACGTCCAGCCCAAAGGTCAGGGTCACCAGCTGTCCCACATCGTGAGGGAGAGTACACAGCTGGGCAGATGTGTCCATAACAAAACCACGATAAATGTAAATATCTAGCAACCGTATGACAGAATTATATTCCACAATGCATGTAATAGTCACATACAATAGGTATGTCCATATTTAACATACCATATGTGACAAGAAATAGAATAAGCAAGAAAACGAAACAGAAGGAGCATATAAACTGCTACAACAATAAGGCAACATGTAGGCTTAAAGGAACAGTATTATCCGTAGCATTGACTGAGGGTATGTGTTGTCCAGTACAATTGGATATGTGTCTGGAATATAACCCATCCTGGACATAGGAAAAGGGGGCACCCTACCAATGATCAGAACAGTCGGCCAAAATCCGCACTTATGCAGTCTAAGCCGTACTTGTCAGGATGTGTCACAGCTGAAAGGGTATTACCCAGGTGTACCAACCATGCCACATGCCATGAAAGTTAAGTATGGGTGTGTACCTATGTGCGTGATGTATAGCATGTGGAAGGTGAAACATGCCAGGGTAGTCCACACAACCATACAGGTCCCTGACATATGTAGTGTATGCAATGTGTTACCTTGACTGTGTCATGGGCCATCAACCAAAGCAGTGATGGATGGAGTGTCAGGAATATGTGTGTGTGTGTGTGGGGGGGGGGTAATGGCATAATCCTCAAAGGCGAGACTGTGTCGTATGCAGAATAGGTGAACTGGAGGTGTATGAGGGAGCAGCAGGTGAATCAGAAAGAAACACAAAGAACATGTATACACATCTGCAATACAACCTGACAGGCCATACTGTAGAACACAATCCCACAAACATATGAATATTAAAATGTGCGATACAAATGTAAAGAAATGTCACCGGCACATACCCACAGATTGGTCCTGATGGAACCGGCCCATTCAAATGCAACACACCTGGATGCAAAATGGAATACCCATCATCCCCATCCACAGCACACAACCCGCCCCCATACCTGAACGCCCACCAAATCCAGCCATACTTGGCCTACTAGCTTGGCGCAGCCACATCTACACTTAATGACCACTACTCATATGTAGTAGGCAGTGTCACCCTAGGCAGTTTCAGGATTGCAAACTATGTATCCCTTGCATATAAAACCCCCAACACATTTTCGTAAAGCCAAAAGAATGGTCGGTATTGGTCTTGTTAAATTTTTAGATATCCCTCATGGGATAAGTAACTTGTGTAAACATCAGAATGGGTATCAAGACATGATGTCCAGTCCTGTAGACATCTGGACACAAGTTTGAATGTGCAATAGTGGTGCACGAGACTGTCCAGCCCTAGACGGTCATGCAGAACCTACTACCCAGGAACAAACACCTGCCCGTGACGCACGTGTCCCCACATGAATAATTGAGAGAATATATTGTACACATTTTCTCATAGTGGCACTTGGAAATAGGGTGATGAAGGCACTGACGTAAACAGGATACCCTCTGATCCACTGTGTGAGGGACAATCACTGTGTGGGTAGGTGTGTCCTGACCAACAATGATACAATGCTAAATGTCCTGTGATTGTAGGAAATAACTATGTACCCTACTGCATGTAACAGTTGCCTAAAGCAGTCATGTCAGGATAGAAAATACGTAATTCGTACAAGAAACAGATTAACAACTAAAGTGCTAAAGGTATAGGCTCTCAGCTAGGAAAATAATGAATGTTCTAAACCTGCACTGACCATGGGTATGTGTTGGCCTAAACAATCTGGTGTCCCCAGAATATATCCCAACCTGTACATATGACAATGTGTCAACCCTACCAATGGTCAGAGCATTCGCACAATAACTGGCCAGCCTCTTAATCACTCACAAAGCCAGTGACCTTTGGAGGAAAGGTGTTGAATGAGAATGACTAATTACAACAATTAAGAGTAATAGACGCATTTAACTGCAGAAAATAAGTAGTAATACGAATCTGTCAACACCTTCCAAGTTAAAAGTACTAATATGGTAGGTGTCCGTGATTGTCCCTGATTTGTCATAGCCTTGTTCCTGTCACTGTAGAAACTAGTCCCCGAGTATCACAGAGGTCTGTACACATATGTACACCAACCAACTGTCACAGTTGTTGACAGGACTATTGCATACCTGTAGTGAATTTATAACTGATGTCTGGAATAATATTCATTGTATATATAAATGAATGAAATAGTCAAATGTGAAGGGAAACACGTGGAAACCCCCATGAACCCTGTATTATGTAGTGGAAAAACTCCCCGCCTTATATTATGTAGTGCCGACCTAATAATGTGGTCAGAGGTGCCCAAACACCTGTGTCTGTAAACACAGGTAGAATGTTAAAATCTGGACTAACTCTGTCCATGTGCTACGTCTGATATTTGAACAGCTACAGGGCAGTTCTAGTCACTAGTTAGACAAGCCTAAACCCGGACCAGCACATGAACACCCTGACAATCAAACATACCTATGTGCGAGGACTATAAGCATAGGAGTTCTGAATATCCTTGGAGTGAGTAGACATGCAGCACGGGTCCAGAGCAGTAGGAAATAGGGAATGTTGGAAGTGTAGTACTGCGGTTTTCCCAGCAGGAGAATGGATGCCTGCTGTGTAAGTGAAGCGGTGAGGCGTATGTCAGAGTAGCTATGAACCATGGGTATACATACAAATGAGGCAGAACAACAATAGTGTAGTTGTTAGAGCATCCGCCTAACGTAAGGCATTCCCGGTTCAAGTACAACTATAGCACATATTAATTTATTGTGTAATGAATGCCTCTGTGCTGTAAAGCCAACATTTATACATGTAAATGTGACCGCATGTCTCGCATGGGGCCGTTAACCGGATTCCATCAATCAAAGTGGTATTTTCATAAGGAATAAGGCACATGTAATCACAAAGAAGTGGCAGTAAACATATGTAATTCACAATAAGTAGATGCAAGTGCGCCTGCGCGGGTGTAAGCAGCTTGTAGCATAGCAAATGTATGTTGTCTTGTACAGCTGTAACTTTTATAAATATAGATATATATATAGATAAATAGATAGATAGAGGTGTGTATAGATAAATATCAACAGACATAAAAGAAATATGCGATTATATATATATATATATATATATATATATATATATATATATATATATATATATATATATATAAAATGAATGCCGAAAGACGAAAGCAAACATAAGGGTTGTGAAGGGAATCTAGAGCAAGTAAGGTATTATAAAGTGCTCGCAGCGTATGTCAGATAAAGCTGCACAAGAGTGAGTAGAGCACCGCTATTCACACCAGAGGCAGGGTTATACCAGTGGCCATAACATCGTTGAAGTGCTACATCAACATTATACACAGACGGAATGTAGTACATGTTGCGACCACCTACACTTGTAACCCGCAAATCGTTCGTAATCCATAACACCAGGAAAGGCACGTATGTGCAAATATGAATGGATGGGGACCCTGTGAATACACGAGGCAGTACAAAATGTGTGTAGGGCCCCAACTCTCTGGAGAGGGCAATGTGTAAAAGTGTGTCATGGCTGCGATATCAGGTGGATAATGTCTGTTATGCGTGGAAACTCAACACGGGTGTGCTGGAGAAATTATGGATATGCGATTATGGACACAGGAGTGCTAGGGTATGTTGCGCCGGTTGCAATGGAGCGGCCCGTGGAGGTCAGCTAGTACGTAGGTGCGATTCCCAGATAGAGCGTCGTCTGTGTGGAGACATGCGTGAATGGGCGTATCGTCATCGGACGTTGTGCATCAGGGCTGGCAGCCCAGCACGTAAAACCTATCTGCCAACCATGAGCAGAACAGAGTTCTGCTGTGACAACCCCAAACCGGGAAAAGTAGAAAGGCACAGCTACATGCAGACTTCAATATGTTGATGTACAATCTCAGTAACACAAACACTCATTCTATTAACATTAATAATATGAATGTACACAGAAACAAACACAGTAGCAGGAATAATAGGCTGCGCATACGAGTAATAGGTCAAATGACACTGTATCACATCACACTTAGCGGCACCCCAGACATGAAAAACGTGCGACATCTGTCAGCTGTATAACATGCAGTATACTGATCACAAGTTCACCGGAGTGAAGTGTCGGTGTCATAGTGACTAAGGCAATAGTATGCTGTTGAAGCAGAGATAAAACCCAATACGCATGTGTAAGTGTCTATGTCCGGGAAATGTATAGATTAATGGACACACAGATGTATATATAGATAAGATATAATACACACACACATATATATGTGTATATATATATATATATATATATATATATATATATATATATATATAGATAGATAGATATATATGCACATACAACGGGTATTGATATATACACATACACACAAAACAAATATATATGTCATTGTAGATATACACATGTACATAACTAGGTTACTTTACAGCAATTAGGGGTAACATATTTACAGACCGGGCATATGTGACTGGGAGGTCCAGTAAATAAACGTTGTACCCCCCACACTGCCCAGCTAGGCCGGTCAGACATACAGACAGGCAATAAAGATAAATACACTGCTGCTGTCCAAAACACCGGCAGAAAAGTACCAGTGGGAGAGATCTGCAAGGTCTACACTTTAAACATGGATAACGGTGTCCCTTGCGGGACCCCAAAAATTCACTGTATGTGTGAACCCGTTGTTATCGATGTGAGCAGGATGTAGGTGTACATGGAACAGTAGGTTGTGCAAGTGTGATAATACATGGGTTGACAAACCGTACGACATGTGTCCTGAGACAGGGAGAGTGGGCAATTTGTAGGGGTGTGCTCATACCCCAGCTACGCTCACAGAAAGTATTTGTCATGAGTGCTGTAGAGGGGTGCCAGGTAGGTGAACCATGGGTATGCAATAATGGGCATAAGTGTGCAGGTGCTGGTTGGCAGAGATGTAGTAGGCCCACCCAGTGGAATTCATTAATATTCCTATGTGGGCATAGCAGACGCCTATACCTCCCAAACCTGAAGAGCACATCTACCGGATAGTCTGTAAACCAGTGGAGGAATACATAGGGACCAAATCAGTGCCATGTACCCGATTAGCATGGACGTCCATGAATGAATGTAACAAAGTCCAACTAAACACTTCCAGAACTAGTGATATTAGGTGGACAGGTGGCAGAATACAGGTAATGACAGATGACAACATGTATGAGTAATAAACAGCATGTACCTCGACAAACGTGAATGAATACATTTGCTCTGTGACTGTCAATGTGTCTGGTTAATAGAACCAATTGTCTAAATGTGTCCCACAGGGTGTTATGCAGTGTTCTTGATACAATGTTCATTCTCCCCCATTGGTATGTGAGGTCTGCTAGTGATGGAAAGTGCATAATTTGCTGACCATCTTAGGTAGATGATAGCATAATAGATGAGGTTTACCAACCGTACGCCTTTGAGGGACACACCCGTCTGGGCAGTTGTGTCCTGCAAAATGAATGTTATGGCACATGGCCTGTGAGTTTGGGAAAGGAGGCCATATATTGTGTATAGTGGTGTCAGAAATTAATTTGTTGTATCAGAAACAGCTACATGTAATAGGAAACAGTATTAGCAATTATACTCCTACAAGAGTAACCTTATCATATGCAAACCATTGAAGTAGTCAGTTTACTACTGGCTGTGGGTATGTGTTGCCTTGACACATGTGATAGCTCTACATATAGGATCTATAGGGCCGCCACCATTCTGAATGGCCAAAGTGGGACCTGCTCTGTAGAAATGTCAGATGTACCAGGGCAGAAAATACCTACAGCCATGCATAGTACAGAAATATACATATCAGCACAAATCAAAGCGTAGTCTAGCAGCAGTAAAGTTGCTTATGCTACTACATATAACATATCGATGTGTCAGGTATACAAGACCTGTAACAAGCAACCATTACAGACATGTAGAATATGAGAATGTCCCCTAATCAGGACAGTTGCAATGGCTGGAGTATTGTCACATGACATATGCCTAATGAGGGACTGTCCCATGCAAAGTGGGAAAGGTGTTACTCCTACAGTCTCCCTTCGTGCAATCTGAAAGGTGGAAAACGTACAGTAGGTATGCGGTAGCATGACTCAGCGGACAGCTGCATTAGCAAAATAACATTCACGTGTCAGCATTGCAGAGTATCGGTTCCCATGTACCAGGCAGATGGAAGCAGATCGTATGAGGAACACGCATATAATATGATTATGTCACTGGACAGGCCGCCGAGTCCGTACAGTCGAACGCCTGCCATCGCCAAATGTTTAGACATACCCGATACTGTAGTCATGTAGTCCGATGTAATACGCATCACAAGGGATCGCACACACCCAGTGTGAGTGACAAATGTAAGCACAAATGTCGGTGAGTGAGCGGCTGTAAGCATGTTTGTCTACCAGTATGCCAGTAGTGCACTGTCAAAGAAATGTGGAGTCTAAATGGTTATAAGGTGCTGTAACCAGAGGTCAGCAGTGCTTAACACTATGCAAACCCATGTACAACTGCTCCCACCTGCTGGAATGTGCCTTACCCAGTCCATATCCAAAGGCGTCGGTCTGTCCGCAAACAAAGAACCGTCCTATTCACGTGTTGGTAGCAGTACCCTGCACACATAGCTCATGTGAATTAACAATAGACCATGGCATATGTACAGACAATAGACCACACACACACCATACAGCACAGTCATCCAACAGTATAGCAATGTACTGGCAGATATGTCCGGTCCACTGGTGTATGCATGCCTGGCCGTCCTGTGTTTCAATGCGTGAGCATGCCCAGTATGACTATTACACATGCTGTCGACTGACATTACCGTCATACCATCATGTGTGTGAGCATGCCAAGTATGGTCAACTGTATCGCATGTGTCACATGTACAGATAGCCAGTACTGTGTTGCCGACCCCTCCGTTCTACACAGACAGGTGTCATGCTGTGTCTGCAGGGTAGCTAATGGTCATGTGGCATTGACAGTTGCTACATATCTGCATAGCGTGGGGGGACATCCAACCGCATCCACAGTCCTACACAGCACTGTGGGTGGCGCACATGACTCTCACATGTGTAGGTTGGATGGGGGGCACAGCTGACAGTTGTACACATCTGCCGCTACTGTACTGGTATGCCAGGTACTCCATGTCAGTGTGTGGACCTACCTAAATTGCTGGTTGGAGGGACACCAGTGTACGTCAGATCCCAGCTTTAAATACCAGCATAGTGGTGTTAGACGTCCTAGCTTTCACAACCTACATCAAACTGCCTGGAATGCTATAGTCTGTGTGTGTCTTTGGGGGTTGGGGTCATTCATTGGGCATATCCATAGGCCATTGTATATCATTTGTCTGTATTGGTCCACACCTGTTCAGCTGCATGGAACGTGTGTGGGCTGTACGGACACACATGATGTTCAGCCCATAATCTGCAGTGGGTTAGGACACCCTGTGTACTACTGGCTACCATTGTGACCTCAGTATGTGCTACAGATGTCATGGTGCCACTATGGACGTGTACTGTCTGCTGCCCTAACATTCGGCCACCAAAGTCCTTGTATGCTCACATACATACCATAGCAATGGGTAAACACACATTCTAATAAAACTGCCAATTGTTAGGTCGATAGATGTACCCTGGGGGTGTTCTGGACCTGAGGATGGTGCTGGAGGGCTGCCTATGTCGGATGCACATAGTGCACCTCCTATACATGGCCGAGCACAGGTAGTGTCATGTTTGGCATCCATTGTACTGTGTGCGGGTCAGAGAGGGTAAATCCGTGGGTACCTACTGTGTCAGTGCATATGCCTTGTGTTGCCTCTTTGCCAAGGGCAGGTCATACTGTGCACGGCCTTTCACCGACTGGGCCCTGCTCAGGTAGTTCTTTTGCCAAGTCACACTTTGCCTGTACAGGCCTTGGCAGTGGTGTTGGGCCATGTGGCCCTGCTCCATCCTGTTCCTGCTGCAACTGTTACTGCAGGATCAGATTGTGTAGCATAACAGATACCATAACAAATTATGTGCATGTAGCTAGTGAATACTGCAGGGCTCCACCAGATGTGTCTAGATACCAGAACCATGACCTGAGCATCCCAAACACATGCTCAATTATATGTCTTGCTTGTGCATCTGCCTCATTATGGTGTGAGTGTTCAGGTGTGTGCGTGCATTGCTGATGGGTGTCATCAGCCACGACACCAGTGGTTACCCAGCATCCCCCACTAGGAGACTGTAGGGGATGTCCATATTGGCAAAGGTATGGTACAGCTGTGTCAGAAACCATATATCGGAATCATAATAGCTTCCAGGGCAGACAGCACACACATTCAGTCTATTGCCCTGGCCATCGCATATGGCCTAGCTGTTGGAGGGTATGCCCTTGCAATGAATGTAGGCCCTACCCCACTCACCGGGTGGTGCTTTGATGTGTATGTATGTGCAAGCTATAGCACCCAGTACCCCAGGGTAGTCATCCATGTGGTTGAAGAGATGCATATTGCTGGTCTACTAAACACGTGTGTTGAGGACATGTACATGCTCACTAGCATGTATTGACATGGCGTCTGTGAACTGGTGCAATACTCTGGATGCAGATGCTTGTGAAATCCCCATGATATCCGCAGTTGTGCTGTGTGAGGTACCTGTGGCTAGTATACCTAGGCCAACACATACATGGTATCCACTGTGATGGGTTTCCCCTTGGCCTGTTTGATGTGTCAGGTATGGCAGACACAAGGTCAACAAGCCACTGAAGGAGGTCTCTGTCCACCCCATAGTGCTCCACCATCCCCAGCTCATGTAGCCCCATGGTAAGTCACCCTTGGTCTATAAAGTCTTATGTCACCCCAGTAAGGGTTGTTCAGCAGCATACATATCCTCACTGCCCTCAGCCTCCTGCACATGTTGGTCTATGTTGCCTGCTGCAGCCCTTCTCATTTGGTTGGACTGTGTTGTGAAATATCCCCGCAGGTATACACTAGTGGTGTAGAGTGTGGAAGAAACCTGTGTGTATGCTGCTTGCTCACATTACCGTACTGTTCAGGTGCGGGCTGGCCATGTCATCTGCTGATTGTGCAGTTCATCACCTGTTTGTGCAGCCTGTGCAGCCTGTACACCCTGACAACCCCACCACTGCTGTTGTCCCTCCCAATGTCACCAGGCAGGTATAGACACACCCCTAGCTTAGGCGTGCTAAGGCAGGAGCACTCCCGAGGCACAGTTCTGCAATATACGTACAGTATGCCTGACCCCCCTCCCATGCTGTCAACTATATTCGAGCCCTGCACCTGGCTAACTACACACATACACTCCAGGGATCTGCATCACACCCTGGGGATAAATGGGATACACTATTGTCAACCACATATGCATAGTATAGTCTTCTAATGAATAGTTATATGACCCATACCGAACCTCCAAATTAATAGTAGCTCAGATGCGTACACAACTGGTAACAGGTGCCTTACTATCACCATATTCGATGTCCCATGGTCTTCCCAGCAACAAAATAACCGGTGTCTACACGACTACAACCAGGGACCCTGCACACAACAGACGATGTGCATTACCACTACGCCATGGCAGATATACATACATCCAAGGTTATCACGTACAGATCATCTGGCACAAACATTCAATAGTGCTGATGTCCGCAGACATATATGTTTATATCTATGTCTATCTCTCTATATCTACATATATCATATATATTATATGTATACATATATACATAGATGTATATATATATATATATATATATATATATATATATATATATATATATATATATATATATATATATATATATATACATACACACATATACATATACACACATATGTAGATATTGCATTTATATCACAACAGCGGACCACATGACAGCAAAGCATTAGACAGGAATGAAAAATAAACTACATGTGCCACCTGCATCATGTAGTGTTGTTACTATCAAGGCATGTGTGTTTTGTTGCATCACATGGGTCAGACTGTATTAAGGGTAAGAGTAGGGCTGCTGACATTTACTCACCAGACCTATTGGCGAATGTATGTGTTGACAACCCAGTGTCTTGGCAGAATATGTGGGCTGTGGACACTATATAGGTCAGCAACAAAACACACTGAACACATCCCGCAGCTAGCCACCCACAGATACCAACACATAGGGTATAACTGCCAAACACAGACACATGCCATGCCTTGGAATCGAGCACCTACCTGTCTATTCTACCACACTACAGCATTACACAGTAACAGAACGTGCTACTGAGTTTCAGCATCACAGCACTCCCAGAGACATACTTCTGGGTGGGTGACATCATCAGCAAAGGCAAAGACGCCAATAGGGAGTGTACGGAGAGTGAGCTGTCTAAAAATATTATTCTGTTCCCAGGCAGCTGGAAACACACACACACTTGACAGGGCTGGGATTTGAACATACACCTAACTATCTTATCACACTACAGCATTACGAAGTTACAGAACGCTCTACCGAGATTACTGGAACACAGTACTCCCAGAGGCATACTTCTAGGTGGATGACATCATCAGCAAAGGCAAAGATGCTGTTAGGGAATGTATGGAGAGTAAGCAGTCTAAAAGCATTACTCTTTCCCCAGGCAGCTGGAAACACACAGACAGACACACACACACACACACACACACACACACACACACTTGGCAGGGCTGGGAGTCGAACATATACCTAACTACCTTATCACACTACAGCATTTCGCAGTTACAGAACACGCTACCGAGATTACTAGAACACAGCACTCCCAGAGGCATACTTCTAGGTGGATGACATCATCAGCAAAGGCAAAGACGCTGTTAGGGAATGTATGGAGAGTGAGCAGTCTAAAAGCATTACTCTTTCCCCAGGCAGCTGGAAACACACAGACACACACACACACACACACACACACACACACACACACACACACACACACACACACTTGGCAGGGCTGGGAGTCGAACATAGACCTAACTACCTTATCACACTACAGCATTATGCAGTTACAGAATGCACTACCGAGATTACTGGAACACAGCACTCTCAGAGGCATACTTCTAGGTGGATGACATCATCAGCAAAGGCAATGACGCCGATAGAGAATGTATGGAGAGTGAGCAGTCTAAAAGCATATTACTGTCCCAAGGTAGACGGAGACAAACACATGACAGTGGTGTGAGCGGGACAACTGCCTATCTACGGAGCACTATTACAACACTACATAGATATGAGACGCGCCACAGACAGTACACCCTTCAAGACAGTCAACCAGTGTGTTCAGTGTAGGAATCCATCCTGACATGGGGTATGGACATCTGTTGCCTGGATGACCACTATCGCTATACAGGATTTCAATGGTCATGCCCATACACAGAGGCACATAACCGACACAAGGTGTCACTGGGCATGCTCACACACTTAGTAGCACACGTCCGTTTGGAATGTACTGTGTGTCCATCTACACAACGGCGTACTGGGCATGCTCACACACTTAGAAGTAGCGAAGGGCTGTCTTGTATGCACACGGATTCTAAACACGGAAGGGCACAGTGTGTTGATAGTGAACATTGTTAGCACGAACGCTGCACTACATATATCTGACACCGGTTATCAGTGCTAGATGTGTAGCATTCGTAATCACAGCTGACAATCCAGATCCAACAATGGGGAATACGGACATCTCTGCAGTGAGGAACATCTGGCATATGGCACAGTTGTGCACAATAGCACTATCACCATATACCTCAGATACAGACATGGGCCATAAGACCGTGACGGACCGCTCCAGGTGTTAGTGTCCCCACGTACATGAAGGCCACTCACATGTACTGACCAGTACACACTCAAGAGCCATCACAGATATCTCAGGTGCAGATCACAGTGGTAAATGCCGCATTCTACTATGTAGCCCTCAGACATCACCATGTCCTTGGACCAGCAACACACATTACTACAACACCATGTTGCTCATGACCAGTGGACTGTACATAGGTCTACAGCAACTGTGCAGACTACACATGTACTGACAGGGCTCCATCATGTGTTATGCAATGCAATGATACCACTGTTCATAACCAGGTCGGCTCTACACATAACAGGGGCACTGAGTCTTATACAGCTGTAACAGATGACTGTTGCTGTACACCAAAAAACACTCATGTTTGGATATGTCATACATGTAATTGCCATGGATATGTACATGGCCCACACACACACACACACACACACACACACACACACACACACACACACACACACACAACACATATGTACATAGCATAGCTTTTGCTGTCCTCCGTGCAGACAAGTGGCTACAGCAATCACACGCATGCACAGGGCAGGTAGGTCCATGGCTGTTGAATGCTAACAGTACATAAGGTAGCAATGTTGACTGAGGTAACATTCCCTCTGTACTAGTTACCCATGACAACCATCATATCATACAACAGTCCATGTGTCATGTATGTCATCAAACATGCCCACCAATTGCAATGCATACAAACATAGCTACATGACAGGAATGTAGGACCAGCACACATGTACATGTAGTGGTGTGCATTCAGCTACCATGCATGTGCAGTAGCTGATGTATGCAGTTCATCTGTGTCTAACTACAACATGCAGTTGCAATGCAGCCCCATCATTGACACCTGTATATGGTGAAATACTGACAGTACGGTAGGATGTACATCATGTATGGATGGATGTGTGTACATAAGGTGGTGGTCCACCTTTGCAGATGGATGTTTGCTGAAGACAGCTCACAGGTGTGTCACAAGCCATCCTACCATGACATGTGCAAACAGTACGCTATGTTACTGTTACTTGAAGGTGAAGACATACAACCTACACAGCGGTCAGGGTGTTACTGACTGTAAATCACTTGACATCTGTAACACTTATGTCCTCCCATGTGCATATAGCAGCACAATTGCCAAAGGTAGCGTTGGTACACATAATGCGGCCAATACTGCTGCATGTTTGTCAGATGTATCATCATATAGCAGGTGTTTAATTCACAGTACTGCCATGTGTGTTTGCTTGTGTGACCATATATGCCACGTATGGTGGGGAATACATCCCAATTGTTACACACCCCTGTACACTGTTGTAGAGATCTGTACAAACTGCAGTGTAGAAAGCAAGGCATAGGCAGGGGTGGTGTGTGTATCACACACATCAGCTATCTGTATGTGAATGACATTTGTGGACTCCACAGTGTGTGTGTGTGTGTGTGTGTGTGTGTGTGTGTGTGTGTGTGTGTGTGTGTGTGTGTGTATGTGTGTATGTATGTATGGCTGTCTGGTTCATGGAGTGAGGGTGTATGTTACCATACAGAACAGACAGGATCCCTAACCCCTCATGGTGATGCAGTCTACTACCCTGTTGATGCCGTCGGTCTCAGCCTTACTGGCTACCTGTACATGTTCATTCTCTGTGTCACGTCATGTTGGTTCACAGTACTGTGAAGGTGATTACCACATAGGCAGGGGTCCTCATCTCAACACTATCGAGTGTGTGTTATAGTGTCGTTGACCCCGTGAGTGTGGGCATGTTGCTGTGTGTTTTTGTGTATGTCTGTGCGTGTTCTCATCCTGTAATTTGACAGTGTATTACTGCTACACAGTGAGGCCTCATGCTATCAACTGGCCTCTAACCTTGACATCAGCCAGACCGCTGTGTAAACCCCCCGCACCATGTCACTGTACCTGTGATGTGATCCGGTATGGATGTCATGTCTCTAGCCACTGTAGCCTATTAAACAGCTCACATGCTTCCGGATCAGTAGATGTGTGGACATCTGTGGAATGGTAGCCTTTCTAACAGTGAGGTTGAGGCTACGTATAGCATGCTGGTATTGCCATACATGCCTGTGAGTACTCCACACTTACACGTGGGAAACTGCAAACACTGCTACTTATTGGCACATGCAATTTGACCTTAAGGAGGGAAGCAGGGCATCATTACCAACATGCTGTTACTGTTGTTACCAAGACACATACTGTGAACATACAACAATGCACTCTAACTGCAAACACTGTAACATAATGGCACATGCAATTAGACCTTAAGGAGGGAAGCAGGGCATAATTACCAACATGCTGTTACTGTTGTTACCAAGACACATACTGTGAACATATAACAATGCATTCTAAACCTGTACTACATGGTATGTCTGGTGCGTGTCAACAGTACACAACAAATGTAATATACACTTATCTCACTATTCTGTTCACCCTGTACATCAGACCATATGAGCATGTCCCTGCACTGATGGTGTGGATGACAGGGATGCGGCACAGGCATCATCATATGCACAGGGTGATAATGTTTGCCAGGGGCATAGGCAGCAGCAGTGGATGACATCATGTGTGTGGGTTAGGGCCAGTTATCTGATTGGACATGCGTGATTGTTATGCATGTGGGTGTTGCGGTGCCCTACAGATGTGTCTGCTGTGTGTGTATGTGTGCACACAGTTCTGCCATGTGTCCGACCTACAAAGGGGTATTATTGACAGCTCCAGATTGTACAGACCAAGATGTACAGCTGACTGTGCCCGGCCACAGCCACGTGACCTGTGCCTGCCAGGAGTTGCACAGGCACTACCAGGCAGAGGTACAGATTGGCTACTGTCTGATGACACATGCCCACTTGAACTGTGTCCCCACTGGGAACGTCCAGGGCCATGTCCATGTGGCCTGCTGTGTCCTGGTGTGGACAGCGCAGCACCAGCTGCACTGCTACTGCTACCGGCACTGTGGGAGTGGGCATGTGAGGTAGCTCTTTCACGTTGACCTGCACCAGGTGGTGTAGCTGGCCTACGTCCACGTGGCCTACGCCTCACTCTTACCAGATGTTCCAGCACAGACAGCTCACGCTCGTGGATTGCCATGCCATGGTCAAGGATTCCAACCATGTCACCCAATTGCCTGTCCAGAACATCAGCAATCTGCTGTTGAGCATTTGCCAATGCCTGGATGTTGTTGTTTAAAGAATGGATAGCAGCCCTCTGAAGCCTCTGCCCTTCTCTGTTCTGCCATTCAGCATGTGCCTGTGCTGCCATTACAGTCTGAAACATGCGTCTGGTGACACCAGCTGCTGTGCTCTGTCCTGCAGGTGCATGTCTGCCAGAGGTCCTCCTACGAGCAGCACTGACCACATGCCTGTGTGGCACATCTGCAGTCATTACACTGACACCATGGTGTGAAGACACACCTTCTGTAGCCACCACACGTTCCTGTTCCAAGCTAACAAATGCTGACTGTCCTTCCTCTATGGCTACTGGTGATGGGGTATGTGTTGGCATGAGAACTGTGTGCGGGGAAGAGGGGGACATAGCTGGGATGGCAACCATTGGCACAGATTCAGCCCCTGACAACCCTGCCTGTACCTCATGCATATGTTCATCACTGCTAGAGTCTGTGGGGACACTAACATCAGATGGACCGCAGGAGGGTAACGCACCTACATCACCTGTGAATGCAAAGAAAGACTCTACATTACAATAGACACACAGACACACACACACACAGACACACAGACACACAGACACAGACACAGACAGACAGAGACAGAGACACAGACACCCAGACAGACCATGCATGTGATTTGACAGACAGCATGCAGCATGCATGTGATACAGCAGACGGCATACAGCTCAGACATTAATAGTGGTAGTTAACATACATCCCAGGGTTGCACACAACAGCAAGCAGGTGACATATCAGAAGCCATGCAGTTCACACAATCATGGTAGTAAGCATGCATCCCTGTGATACACCATGTGGACCAGCACAGGTTCACAGTACACATGGCTGATGTGACCTTGACATTAACATGTAGTATGACATGTAATCTGCTGACATGTGCATTGACATGCATACATGTCTGACACAGTGGTGTCCTGACTCATGTACAGCAGTGTAATGGGCATCACATTGCAGTGTTGTCTGTATGCCCTACAGATAGAATGCACTTTTAGCAGATGTGCATGAGCATTGAAGGGTAGTGTGAGGCGTCTACATTGCTATACAGTGTGAAGTACAGACACTGTTCCATTGCATGGCATCATGAGGCGTCTATATTGCTATACAGTGTGGAATGCACACACAGTGCATAGCCATGACTGCGTGCATACACATTACATAACTACTGTGGATTGTGACCCACGTCGCTGAGGTGTATACACACTAAACCATGCTGTGTCATGTGACAGGTCACCGGAAGACC
>NC_056741.1:686266920-686289420 GCF_019279795.1 Protopterus annectens
CCTGGGTGGGTCCGGGGTTCACCTTTCCAACCTGCACTCTCTAAGGCCTGGAACACAGACTCCATGTGACCGTCCAACATCCCAGGCTGCGATATGCACAAACCTCAGAATGACATGGCTCCCCACTTGGCCACCAGATTCACTAATAGCCTTGTATCAGACATTGTGGCCCCTGAACGGCACACAGCAACAGTTATCACACTCCACACAGGTGGCACCACAATGAACCAGAGGGACTATTGCCCTATACGCCTGACTGGACTGTTCTGCAAGGCTGTGGGCACATCATCATGGAAGTCATTGACAGAGACATTGGTGGGCTCCATACCTTTGATGCCAGCCAGGTTGGATTTGTTAGGGCCCGAGCATGGCTCCTACACCTGGTGGACTCCTTTGATACAGTTACCAGGGTAGTTGATGACGGTAAGGGGGTCCACACAGCCTACATTGTCCTCTCATTGGCTTTCAGCACCATTCGCCATTCTGGTATTGACAACATACACATCCACCTGCACATCGACCCCTATGTCTCGAGATGTTATGCAAAGTGGCTCACGGACAGGACCCACACACTGTGGGTAGCATACCATAGTACCTATTGTAATTCAGTTACACTTGGCATACCACAGTCCTCGGTCATAGGGCCCCTCATGTTTGGTATATGCTTCCATGAGGTACAGGCTAGCACAGAGGGACTTTCCCTGAATAGGTTTCCAGATGACTGCAAACAAGGAGCCATGATTGATCCACCAGCTGATACAGACACCCTCCATAAGGGTGTCATTGTGATGGATACCTGGTGTCGATAACATGGCCTCAAGCTGCATGACACAAGGTGCATAGACATCCCCTTTGGATTACACCAATCACCCACTGACTATCTCATAGGTGGTAGTCCCCTACATACATGTGACATTATACGGGATCTTCGTACACACGTATATAGCACCCACTCCTTTGATAACCATATTGCCAATGTGGCATGGATATCCTTCTATGTGGTCACCCTTATCTGTAATGGGTTTGTAGCTGGAACAAAGGCACCCATTGTACCTCTATACTCCTGACGTATGACACACGTTCAAGGGTACAACACCCCTTTTGGGGTGTACCTTACAGAACAGCAACGGCTTTACATACCACAACATTAACACACCATGAGGATTATTGACCTCCGAAGGATGATGTATGTGGCACAACTACAGACACCACAACTGTACACATTTACATACTGCATACTCAGGGTTGACCTCTGCTGAACATACAGGGCCCATGTCCACAACAATATCGATGGATATACTCCACATAAGCAACATAAGCAAAAGCCACTGAGAGCAACATGCTCATGGATATGTACACAAATGCAACGATGAGTTGGACGTGCTTGAGGGATACATTCATGAACCAGACACTCACCATGCTTTGGAACATGATTCCTATGTACATCAAGCAGGGACACTCACTAGCACTCTTCATGAGATACCTTGATGGGTGGATGGGAGACACACATGTATGCCAGGGATCACTGTAGTGGCTGTACTGTACACAGGTGCAGGTAACACATGGCTCTGCTGTTCAAAGACACAGGACACTACCCTAGGGAGGTGCCGCCGGTGAAAACACTGTAGTTGGGCTTACACATGGACTTGGCCAGACAGCATAGTACCTAACTATGAACCTGTGAAGCTATTACATGTCCTTTGTGCATGGATAATTGAGTAGCTCTTCCATTTCAATTAGCTATCATGCTGTTACAGTGTCCCATGACTACAAGCCATATGTATCCTGCTATTGTGTATTGTACATGCCAATAGACATACCTTTTGTTTGCATGATGTAACAGTTATGCTGTATAAAATATCTGATATATCTACCTACAATACTGTACATTACACATATTTTAAACATTATCCCATAATGCAAAGCATACTTGCACAGCAGGACCATCTTAGGCATGTTATTCTTGTTATATGCCCATACACATGTCTACTGTGACAGTATATCAACATATACTATCCCCTGCTATGGCACGTACTTGTTGGACAAACCCTACCACTGACGGCGGGTGGTGTGGAATTGTTGTGTTTAAGGCCCTCATGTAGCATCCCTTGTGGTGTATGAGATGTTTACCTTGTGGCCCAAAGCAGAACACACAATTTCTACAAGCGTTACTATGCTCAACAAGACATCACTACATAATACCTTTTCCCACGTTATGCATTGTGTACACCTTAATTCATACAAAACAGGCTCTATATGCACTAACATACTGAATGTTCTACATACCTTGTTAGCGTTCTGAGTCTTCGTAAATATCTCTCTTACACCTTTACTGTTTAAATGGTTCTATGGTATGAGCGTATGGTTTGAATGTATGGCAAGGCATCCTTATACACGTAGATACCTGTAACGTGTGGTATCCTGCCGCCAATTGGTGTTGCTGAGTAAATTATTACATGCACATCAGCTGTGCAGCTACTCCATTCACCAATTATGCGGCAACAGTGGGGTATAACTGAATTCTCCACTTGGGCGTTGCCCTTTTGCCCTACCTTCGGGGAGACGGCCTGTATGTGTTTTATTGTGAGGAATTGCAATTGCTATTTGAAGAGACACAGATATTTTGAATTCATGTCCCCCGTGGATTGTGTGTGATGGCTAGAGTATGTGGTTCTACATGTGAGTGTACCTGTCATCTCAACCGTCTGATAAGGGACTATTGCAAACAAAACCTGTAACATCTCCGTCTGTTCTATTATACAACAGCTACGATTTCACACTGCGCCATTACAAATGTGTCTCGCACAAGGTATGTTAACGCTTCTGCAGATGTAATTGAGTGAGTGGATGTTTGTGATGCTATTACAGTCTGCATTGCAATTGTTTCAGGTGTGGGGGAGATATAGGTGGGTGTACATAGCATATACAGGTTTGTGGGGACTGCATTTCTACGTATTCCATATATGTGTGTGGGCTCCTTCCCTAATTGAAGACCTATCATTTAGTAGACTAAAACTATGGTTGTTGTGGGCTTATACATTGAGCCATTGTTAATTGGTTCCTATATAGCATGCAGGTGAGGTTGAAACTTCAATACCTCCAGAAATACATCGATATGTAAGGGAATGTTACTAAATGACAGCTGTCTCGTGTATTTCTGTCGCAGATATTTGCACTCATTGCAGCTGTGTTGGTGACTGAACCTCTTTAGCATGGGTTGCCACCTTTTCAAATGGCCATAGTGGGGCATTTGCATGACACACATCGGTGTTTACAGGCCAACACATACCCATGGTCAGTACACAGGATAGAACGTACTTTTATCCTAAATACATACTTATTCTTGTAGCACTTCAGCTACTTATCATGTTTCATGTAACATTTACGTATTTTAGATACAGGAATAACTATTTAATGCAACTATTACATAATATATGGGACATAATTATGTCCTACAATCTTGGACATTTGCCCTTTTCAATATTTTTTGTCAGGACACAACTGCCCAGGGAGGGGCTGTCCCTCTTAAAGTGGGACAGGTGGTAACCGTATGCCTACGGCCAGCTATGACCACACCTACCGTAATGATCTACCTCTGAGTTAGCACTAACAGACACATGATGCAAACACACACACACACATTACAGTCCCACGGAAACGCACATGGCACCCTCAACACACACTTACACAGACTACAGCAATCACAAACACAGCTGAACACAGTACCTACCTGGACCGCAGCACCGGCAGTGATAACTAAATGTCCCTTAACATTGTGATAATATTACTCGCGGTTCTAGTATTCCAGTACTGTGGTCTTTTGGTCTTTAAGCCTCGTGATTACGCGTGTCGATATGTGAAACATTCGATAGTTGGCAGTATCCTATTTATTTGTACCTCCATGGTTGTGTACATGTCGTTGACCTATCAATATAGGTGAATCCGTATATATTGACATATATCTCTCTATCACCCTTTCTATCTCATATTTATATATATATATATATATATATATATATATATATATATAGAGAGAGAGAGAGTGAGAGGGAGAACACACCTTTCATTGTGTACATGGCCGTGTATACTGCTTCCTGGACTCCGCACGTTTGTGTTTTAATCTGTCACAATACACACCTGCCGTTGGTACATCTCGGGTAGCTTAGTGTTAGGTGATTGTGTACATGATTGCGTGTTCTACTCCTGGCAGTGGTCGTTTTACCCTTCAGAGCAGGCACTATTAGTACAGAGGTGAATAATGCTAGTTTCACCTGTTCTGGACATCGTTGACCATGATCTGCATGATATTCAGCAAAGCTTAGCCCTGTTTCACGCATATCCGTATAGTCATGTTTAAATGACGCTTACCAGCACTTGCCAACGTATAAACCTGCTAACATGTGCTAAACCTGATCTGATGACCTGCATCCAACATCCATTATTCGTGCCTTCGAGATTACGTAATGTCCCTTGCAGGACGTGGAACCGAGAACATGCACAACAGTCAGTGCATTTACCACTTGGGCATTTGGGATTTGTACACGTATTATGGTGTTTTGTATGTGGACTGTACTACGGCTGTTAACTCCATACTGCAATTAAATGTGTAACTCAGTTAGTTTACATATGGATGAGACCTATTAATGGTATGTCCAAGTGATGTTTAATGCATGTGCTCCAGCATTGGGAATGTATGTCACAGTGAGCCACACACTATAATGTGCTACACCTTCACACAACCATTGGTGGAGCATGCTGGGGTGACAGATGCTTGTCATGGGTACTCCCCATGCTTTGCCACTACATCCCTGATTACATTATATGGAGCCCTTCATTAGCACACCAGAGAATCCATGCATAGTGTGTGGGGAACAGTGATTACACACATGGATCCCGCAATTGGCTCTACTCCACTGAGGGACAGCTGGTTAATCGATGTGGTGGTGACAGCAGACACTGTTTGCCTCGGTTGATGAATGGCCTCTGACAATCAGGCATGTACCTACCGATGTACCTAGGAACCTATACATACAGTATCAACATATGCTGTTAGGTGCATGTACTGTTCAGGTGTTGACATTCCTTGTTCCAATAGCTGTTGTGTGTGCAATGGTTGAGGGCTGCCTATGTAGGATTCACACAGTAGGCCACCTATACATTACAATTTACAGGTGGTCGTGTGTGTGTGCCATCCAGTTTACTGTGTGTGCAGGTGGAGAGGTGTGTCAGTCCGTAGGGGCCTACACTGTCAGTGTATGTGCTATATGTTCCCTCTTTGCCAAGGTGTGGGCATATTGGACACACCTCTGTCTGCCTACTGGGGCCGGCACAGGGTGTTCCTGGTCTGAATCCCTCTGTGCCTGTGATGGCCTTGGCAATTGCGGTGGGCTGTGAGGGCCTTCACCATTATGTCCCTGCTGCAGCTGTTTCTGCAGGATCATATTATGTAGCATGGCACATACTATGAAGATGTGGGCACACATGCCTGGAGAGTACTGCAAGGCTCCACCAGATATGTCCAAGCAATGGAACCATGATTTCAGCATCCCAAACACACGTTCTATGATGATTCTGGTTTGTGCATGTGCCTCATTATGGTGTTCTTGCATGGGTGTGTGTGCATTTCTGATGGGAGTCATTATCCATGGCTCCAGTGCATAGCCAGCATCCCCCACAAGGTGGCCATGTGGGATGTCCCCCTGACAAATATCTGATACAGCTGTGAGGCATGCCAGATGAGGGAGTCATGGTAGCTTCCAGGGCTGCCAGCACATACATCCATGATAATGCCCTGGGCATTGCACATGACCTGGCAATTGATGGAGTGGTATCCCTTGCGGTTTATGTAATGCCTACCATGCTCACCAGGTGGTGACTTGATATGTATGTGCGTGCAGTCTATCGCACCCAGTACCTCTGGGTAGTTGCCACATGGTGGAAGAGATGCATATTGCTGGCCAACTCCTCCTAAGTTCAGGGGAAGTATATATGCTCATTGGCATGTGGTAACATGGCATCCAGGAACTGGTGCAGTACCCTGGATGCTGATGCCTGTGAGATCCCCATTATATCTCCAGTTGGCCTTTGAAAGGTACCTGTGGCTAGTATTCTCAAGCTTACACATACCTTCGTGTCCACTGGGATGGGTTCCCCTCTGTTGTTTCTGGATCTCAATCGTGGCCGGCACAGTTCAACTATTTGCTGTAAGATGTCCCTGTCCACCCTGTAATGCTCTACTTTCTCCAGATCATGTAGCCCCTGGTAGGTTACCCTTGGTCTGAACACTCTTCTCCTCCTCTGGGGCCTGCGGTGGTTATCAGCATCATCCTCCACAACACCTTCAGTCTCTAACACATGGTGATGAATCACAGCTATGGCATCTCCCAACATGTATATTGTAAAAGTTCCCCGTCTGTTTACACTGATGGTGCAGTGTTTGGGAATACACAGGTGTGTGTGAGGTGCCTTCACACTTTATACTATTGTGCTTTGAACACTGATGATGTCATAGGGTGTTTATGTACAATCGGAGCTACAGGGTATCTTATGTGTTTTACCACAGGTACTGCTATTGTGGTGCCTTTGGTGTTGAATTACATTTAGCTGCTGTGGATTACCTCTTGCCCTTCCCTTAACATTTCTTAACGTTTCCCCTCCCATTTTCTGGCATGCATCCAGCAGCCTGCTTTCTTTTGTACTTTCCAACACCTGGCTTATCTTGCGAAATGTGTTCTATGGCCGATCTACTGCAGGTTTGTTTTGCTCTGCTATGACAGTTCTCTTTTCTTTTCAATCTGACACCTCCCCTATCCAGTTCTGCAGGTTGCTGCGAGCAGACTTGTTAGCTGACGTCGATTGCCCACTGTGAGTTAATAGGTGTTAATTGCTCAGTTGTACTCCAATTACCCTACTGTGGCATTTCCTTATTTTCTTCCCCTAACCTTCCTGTTTGAGCTATGGTGTGTGCGTGCGTCCGCTTACCGGGTTTCGGGCACATTTTCATCCACGTACACATGCGCTTTCGGGCACCATATGTGCTCTCAGCTAAACGATGCTATACCTACATCCCCACCCCTATCCTGCAGCTTTGCTTAGCAATGGGCAGCCCAGATTTGCATTGCTCCAATGTGCTTACAGCTACGGTGGAACACCCCACTGCTGATGTCATGTATACCTCCAAACCACTCCTCGGTGTTGTAGCGCTGCGCCGTATGGTACATCCTTAGTCCGGCGGAACGTCTGCGATTCACTATTACTTGCCTCATTTACATAGCATTGACTACTAATTCATAGTTACCGTGTCGAACACTGTAACAGACCCTTAGCAACCTTTGCAGCTCGGTTGTGGTGTACCATGCATACCATTGAGTATTATGGTGAAATCATGATTTGTATTACATTGTGATTTTATGACATTTGTATATATTTTCCTTGTGTTCCCGTTTGAGCACACATGCCCTGCGGTTGTACTTTGCGTTACTGTGGACATGATATTAAATGTTGTTTTTTAGGTGTTGTGCATCTTTTCTTGTGCCATTGGCTGTATATTTAGCCATTGGCATATGTTAACTTTGTAATACATGAGTCTGGTCCGCTTTCATAGCTCCAATGTTCTGTTTGGCAAAATGTAAAACGTTTTTTTTTTTTGGTTTACATTTCTGTGGGTTTACGCTATGCCTGCACCACTTAATGAATCACTATGTACCTTCATTTGCATGGTGCAGTACTGCGCATGGGGTGATTAGCATACCTGAGCTGAGGGCTGCACAGATCTGGCATACGCTGGTAGTGCACATGGAATTGGATCGTACCTGAATCTCGGCGGCCATATTTGGCATTATACCACCTACGCTATGCCTGCTCCTGGCGCAAGCTTCATGAATCCCGGGGATAATATTGCCCTACACCCCGACAAGTATGTTCTGGTGATGAATTTCTACTAAGCGCTACTAAAGCAAATAATTCATTGGAGGACTCACTATATTACTGTTATATTTCCAAACTCTAGAAAATCATCCCTACACAAGTGAAAATGACTACCAAACTCCCAAGTTATAAAATCCTAGTTGAAGCAATATCTTACCTAATCTTTGTCATGCACATGTTCTGTACCATGTTGAGAGCTCTAGTGAAAGCACAAACTTCTTATTATCACTAACTTTTTTCCCACCTCGACTTGAATCATTACACCCCTGACAATGTTCCCTCCGGCACTTGAATTCATATACCCCTTTTCACCCTCCTTAAACACTTCATATCTTGCACTTTTTCTAACTGCCCCCATCTACTGCTCTAACCCTCTAAAGAATCTCCTGTATACCTAAGATATAAACCTTCTAAATACACAGTTTGGAGCAGGAGGCCTAAGTAGAGCCAATCCTCTACCATTTTCTCTCAGTCATATGCTATTATCACTATCCCCGTATATACAGTACTAATATCTTCCATCACCTCCTACATAATTTTGTAACTAACTTCATTGTATCTCTTCAACACTTTACAAACCTATGCAATACTAAAATCTCCCTAGATAATTTTATAACTTATTTCTTTACATGTCTTGAATTCCTTGCAAACCTTACTTTACTAAAGTGCAAGAACACTAAACTTCTTTAGAATAATATTTCACTTCTGCAGTATCAATCCATTTACTTCTGCAAGATTTTACAGCTGGAACAACTGCATAGACTTACAGTTGTTGATGTTACTGTATGTACCTGTCGTGTAATTATGTTTGCTGTTTCATGAGAAATATAGTTATTGTTTTTTCTGTGAACTGTCTGAAATTCGCTTGTTAACATAAATGTACTATGGTGGAGTTTTTCTTCCCAGACTTCCACTGAAAATGGGCTCCTCCCAGTCAGAATTTCTTGGTCAACAAATACAAATAAATAAATAATTGTTCAAGAATTTTGGACAAATGCAAAAATAATTGGTGAGGGGGGAATAAAAGGGGCAAGTTTTAAATATTATTTTCTTTTAAATATCTGTTAATTAGGTAAACATAGTACACAAAGTGTTGCTTTTAAGGGGCAACCCAGAAGCACTGTCTGAGTGACTTGTTGAAAGTCACACTGCAGGCAATGAAGATGGAAGGATTTAAGTCCTGTACGCTTGATTACAATTAGCAATTAAACAGCTCCAAGTCTTGAGTCAATCAACTCTAATTGACTTAAAAGGTTAATATAACAGCATGTAAGCAGGTGTTACATGGACGTTAATTTTCTGAAGAATAACAATTATGAAATTCTAATGACTGACTGTTATCTTCAGTGATTTACCAGACAGAATGAGTATTTTTACTCATTTGTTGACTGGGAAGGCCAAATGGATGACGTGTCACTTCTGAGGGGCAACATGAGAGCCACTGTCTGCTTAAGTCACTTGCTTAGAGTCACACATAACAACTGAAAGTGGAAGGATTTAAATGTTATACTGAAGAAGCACCTCATTAACAGCTCATAGCTTTAGTCCTCTGTGCTAATTTCTGGACCAATTAGTGAAGGACAGAGAATAAATATTAGCCAGAATCAGAGATGTTCTGCAAAATCAGAGACAGAAAAGAGACAGAGCACTGTAATTCACTTAAAATGTGAATAAAGTGATAGTTTTTCCATCCATGTGCATTTTCTGAACAAGAACTATGAAACTATAATGCTTGCATTGCTGATCTTGATCTTAAAAATACCATATATTGTCAGCTTCTGCTAATACTTTGCTGTAGGAAGTATCTTTCATTGGCTTGCATTTGAACCAATGAAAGAAAAGAGAAGAGAAATCAGAGCAAACAGAACAGCTGAGTGGATCAAAGTGTTTGGGTTGGGGGTAGATGTGAACAGTAGAGTTTCTTTCTTTCATTTTTTTAATGCTTATGGGACTCCCTGCCAGCACCTCACCCTAAGCAGCTGCCTAGGTCACCTTGTAATGATAGAGCTGGGCCTTGTCCTGATGTCAGTATACATCATCATGTTATGAAGATGTGAATATGTGCCTTATCAGATCAAACTAAGAGTAATGATATAGCACTGGAAAATAGATGATTTGAAGTCAGTCAAGCTATAAAAAGTTACCAGCTGTCTTGCATTTTTATTTATTTATTTATTTTACAGTTTGTTTACTGGGATAGTCCATTGGGCCAAGAAGAGCCTGTTTTCAATGGAGTCCTGTGGAGAAAAGCTCCATGGACAACAATATAATATGAAGACAATGCATTTACATTTATGTAATACTATTGAAGAACAATGGTATTACACAACATGACAAAAAAATACATGATTGCAGTGAAAATACAGCCAAAAAAGCAAAAGGTAAAATCACACATGCACACACATAAATAAGTCAATTAAAATAAGAAAAATCCATTGGTGCATATTCCTGTTAGATTTGTTACAATTTGAAGTAACAGAGGGTTGACATTACAGTTGTACATGCAATCTTAGCAGAGTTAAAGTAGGATAGGGATAAGAGGTGTTAATTGTTGAATGTAAGAAGGCTGGGCCAATAAGAAAAAAAAGTAGAGCAAGAGTAGGAGTAAATGAGAAAAGTGAAGATGGCAGTAGTCAGAGACGCTGAGTATGATGAAGAGAAGAGAGAAGTAAAGGAGTGTGAGAAATGGGGAAAAAGAGTCATGTGGGATGAGGGCAGGAATGCTCCCAAGGGTTTTGAGATGGGTATGAATAAGAGGTGGCAGGGAGTTCCTGAGGTGACCTAGGGAAAAGGATAGTAGGTGTTTGCCTGGAGGACGAGCAGGCTTGTGCAGTTCAAGCAAATTCTGGTTATTGGATCTTAGAAGGCTGTTGGGTAGGTGCATTTTGAAGGAGGAGGCAAGGGAGGGGCAGATGGAGGAATTAAAGATGAGTTTATGGGCATGAGTAAGTTGAATGTAGGTAAGATGGTTGGGAAGTTCAAGCTAATTTAGTTTGTGTAGGGCATTGCAGTGGTGGGAGGAGGAATTATGGCTGGTAGCAAACTTAGTAATCTTGTTATAACAGGAGGATAGCTTTATTTTTAGAGAAGATTGAAGGTTGGTAAGAAGTAGGGTACCATATAGGAGAGAAGGAATGAGGAAGGTGTTAGAGAGTACAGGTTTAGTAGTGGGAGTGATATAATTGTTATGGCGGTAGAGCATGCCTGGTTTCTGGTGGGTTTTCTTTATATTGGTCTTGTCCAGAAGGATAAAGCCCACAAATGAAGCAATAATGCATCCTGTTTCTTATTACCATTAATAGATACCATTTATTATTTTTGTTATATCAACTTTTAACATTCATTTTAAAATAAATTTTATTACATCGATTTAGCATTTATAATAATATTTTATTAATTGTTATTCATTATGTCACATGTACTTCAAATTTTAGACATGTATTCCTTAGGTATGAAAGCAGTCTATGCAGAGTGTAATTAGATTTATGTTGTTTAGATATTTCCATGACAGCCAAATATGAAGTTTGTATTATTATTATTCATTAGCACTACAATCAGCGACTTCATACATCTGATTATTCATCTGTTGTTAGTATATTAATTTTTTCCATTTCTGTACTTATTTTCATGTATTTAGTTAAAATATTGAGGCTAACATGCACTATTTTAATTTATTTTATTTAATGGATGTACCTCAGTATTTTGTAACATTACTAGTGAGGTATTTCTTTAAATGGAAGTGCAGTGATGGCGCCAAAAAGTGTTTAAATAGGTTATTTTAAATTAATTAATTGATTCTGATGAAGTCCACATGCTGGTGGATGAAAGCGCTTGATCCGTTTACTTGTATGTTATTAGTGTTTTTTTTTGCTTTTTTTGGTTTGTTACATCTATTAATAAACAGGACATATTATTGCTTCATTTGTGGGCTTTATCCTTCTGGACAAGACTAGTGTTTAATTTTCGTTGTGTACAGTACACTATTCTTTTCTTTATATTGGTTAGTAGGTAGGTATCAAACTGTTCATCAATAAGGACTCCTAGAAGCTTTACATGAGAGGCTACTTCGAGAGGTGTATTGTTTTGACTAGTAATGGAGAATGAGTTCTTATCTATAATTGTACTTTTTGAAGATGAAAATAACATAATTTTAATTTCTGATGCATTAAGTGATGGGTGGTTGTCTATCGTCCAATGTTCAGTATAAGAGAAAGCATCCTGAGTTAGTTTAAAGAGAGTGGAGCTGGAAGAGGTAGAGCAAATGATCAAAGAATCATCTGCATGTTGAATCAATTTAGCACTAGGAATGTTTTGGTGGAAGTCATTTATGAAAATGTTGAACAGTAGGGGACCTAATATGGAACCCTGGGTACGCCTGTAGGTGTATTAAGGAAGGAGGAGGTGGCTTTTTTCCATTTGACAAAGAGATGCTCATTTCCTAAAGAAAAAAAATAGGGTGTAACAAGAATTATTGGTCAAGAAAGATCCTTTTTGTTCTATAAAGTGTCACATTGAGAGAGGCAGAAAAATCGTAATCAGTGTGTACTATGTAATAAGAAAAGAAATTAAATATATAGTAGAAATGACACCATTACAAAAGCCTTTTCTTGAGAACTGCGATCAGTTTTTGATGCCTCATTTAAAAAGGTCAGAATAAGATTAGATGTTATAATGATAATGTACTTAGTTTGCAGACTACATCATTAGCACTGGGACCAAAAGTTCAAAACAGCTTTTCACAGACTTCTTGAAGCAAAAAAAATCAGTAGTAGTGAAGTAAAAGGCAGACAACTGAAGGGAGTCATCAGGATACAAGTAGCATTTCCTATACAAGCTACCTTATCTATATGAATCGATTTAATTTGTATGTAGATCAGAGGCAGATAAAGGTTTAGTTTTATTGTTCACTGTTTATTATAATTTAGGAGCACTGCTGTAAGTGATTATAAAACACCTTGAAGCTTTTGTTTCTACTGAGTTCAGTAGTGTGCCTGTGTCTTTTTTTTTGGCATCTCTAACAAAACACATTAAAGTGGCTTATCATCCAATACAGAAAAAATCTTTTTAAAACAACTACGTATTAATATGTTTGGCTAATGCATTATTAGTGTCTTTGTTTCTTATAGCCTGCTCATAAATCCTTTTCCAGCACTGTCTAAATTATTATTTTTTTCATGCACCTACAAATCCGTAAAATGTATTTGCTCCTCCTGATGTTCTTTAGCAACCCTCATTTTCATTCCCACTACAGTCTCATGTACTTCTCTGTTATATTTTTTCCATAATTCTTCAATCTTCTTTTTTTAATCTATTTTCATCCATGACTGTAGTACATGTATGTGTGCGTTCTCCACTTATAATGTTTAACACTTAGCACCTTACTGTTTATTTGGGTACTGATCATCTGTTCCTCCCCACTTTTTCAATGCACTAGTTAGGGAAAGCAGGTGGTTAGTTAATTTGATTAAGCTCAAACCTTGCACCGTGGTTATAGGAACAAGAGCCTAAATCCTCTACCCCAACCACCAAGTTGTTAAAAAATTAATTTCAAGGAAGTGAGTGTCAAATGCATTTTTAAGGAATTGTGAGCTTCAAGGGAAGGGGAGTTTACTGCTGCTCATGCTAAGCCTGTATACAATGTGTAACTGTTTTGTTTAGCAAGTGGTATTACTATTGTGTTAAAGCATTTAAACGTTTTGTTTGTAGCACAACAGGTAATATACTTGTGTTTGATGTAGAAGTCTGTGGGTTCTACTCACAGAGCATGTAGATGGATTGCTGATACTGTTTTAGTGCTACAGTCCTGTGTATGTCCTCCTTTGGATGAGATGTCTAGAATCTATGAACCTGTTGCCAGTTTGTCATCCATTCCTGTTGCAATATTACCAGGTTACCATTTTTTAATGTAACATAGGCAATTCATTCTAAAAGGGAAATGGACACTTTATTTGTAGATGAAACACTATACATTAACCTTTTCATTAGTTACAGATCTCTTTATGTATGTATTTATTTATTTGCAGTTTGATTACCGGGGAAATCCACTGGGCCGAATTGACACATTTTCAGTGGAGGCCCGGGGAGAAAAGCTCCAAGATGCATCATACAATTTAGATACAACTGATAGTTAATATTAAAGAAAATATTATGTAGAATAGTTACTCATAAATGCATTCAATATCCTGCATAGTTAACAAATTCATTAAGCTTGAAGGTAGGGATCATACAGTAATTTAAATTGCTTTAATGTGGAATTATTTAGATTGTGCATATTTACTGATATTGGTGGATTGTAATGACAGAAGTTTGAGTAGACTTTTATAATAGAAATGTTATGAGTTGTGCAGTTTTGTCATTATTGGTTCATACCTTTTGTTTTATTGCTTACTGGGAAAATTATCAAAACTACAAATTTAAAACACACTGATAAGTGGTGCTGCGTTATATAAGGAATATAATTTAATACAATCAGGAAAGCTAAGCAAAGAACACATGCATGTGTGCATGGTCCTAAATATGTGTAGAAGGGGCCTATGATATGAAAACAGCCCAAAGGTAAACATTATCCACCATTGGCCAGATGCATGCTCTTTGAATATGGGTTTCAATGAATGTGAGTTTCAAGGACAGAGAAGTTTAAATGCTAAGTCTGTTTTCATTGTGAGACTGCACTACTTTGTTTAGCAAATGTCTATCTGTGTTTGTGCTATAAAATTTAAAACAAAAGTTTTAAATTAAAGCCAAATAATCACTGTAGAAGTAGCAGAAAAAAAGTATGCACATTACAGTGTTTATGGTAACTGGGAGGAAATAGTCAAATAATGGGTCACTTGAAGGGCTGCAAGGGTGCAGTGTATGGGTGACCCTAATCCATTATCCTGCTTAGACTCCTGTTTGATCATGATCTGGCTGTGCTTCTCAATCACAGACACACAGGGCATATTTCCACTGTAGCATAATGTAACATTTGCAGATATGACAAGAAGTATGTTGAACTATTTACAATTCATTCATACCACCTGCAATGTCAGACACATTTAGAGCCAGAATTTGCTCCTGGCAAAAACTCAACCATGAAGTTATCTGGCTGACAACTAACCATAACATTACAATGCTTTGTATTTCATCATGGTCGTGGATTAGACTGAGATGAAGGAATCAGTATGTGCATTAAGACATCCACAATGCTTACTGTGCAATTTTAACTGATTTAGTAAATACGTTTTTTTTATTAATATTTCTTGTGTTACTTTGCAACATCTGGGGGCATGTTTTGCTATCATTTACAATGTCCCAGCTGCTTGTGTAATTGCCTAGGTACCCTGCATCATGTAGGAAGAGCACCATATAGGAAAAGCAGCACAAGTGCCCTGCCCACTGTGGACACTGTTACTTTAGTTACAGGCAGCCAAAAATTAAGCAAGGAGCTGCAAGATATACCTTATGAATGGCTTTGATGTTACTAGCAACTATATACTCATTTAGCCAAGAAATGAGCAATTGTATGTAAGATATGAGTACTTTACAGTTAACCATGATATATAGTTTTCTTGGTTATCTACATGTAAACATATATACCCAGTAGCAATGGCCTCTGGGTTTGTACCCCCCTACAAAAAGTCCTGTGGGCATGCTTGAATTATGTAAGACGTCTTTTTTTTTACTTTCAAATGGTTAATTACAGGAATGGATAGCAGTCAGTGTTCATAAGATTACTGTCCTTCATAAGGTGGTGCAAGAATAAAGGTACTGTAATATTACATGGGGATGTATAAATGTAAGTGTAGCAGATTACTCACATGGAATCCTCCAGAACACATTCTATATTTCTTAGAACAGTTCTCCTATTCTAGAAATACGCTGAAATGCTGTTGGTTATATCCTGTTAATGGGTCAAAAAAGATGAACAACAAACATACCATATTTTGCACATTAATGTTGCATTACATGCTATGTTATAAAAGATAATGGATATTTACTGATCTTTCTTAACTAAAATCTTTTAATAACACAGTATTTTTTGAGTGCAATAGGTATTATGTACACATACAGATATACACATGCACACACATACATCCCTTTGACAACTGCAGTTAAAACATAGGCACTAACTTCTCGATATCCTATTTGCATCTGCTAGAAAACCATTAATCAGGTTCTTATAGTGGTAGGTATCAAAGTCAGGTTGTTTGCCTTCAGAAGTATTACCCTTCCTACTTTTAATATTTTATACGCATTACAACTTCTGTAACTGGAAATTCCTAGCTGAAACTGAGTAATATCTCACTTTCAAATAGCCAAAATATAGCACCAAGTTATAGGGGAAGAGTTGTAGATCCAAAGACCAGAGTTTGAATCTCGCAGACAGTTTCATGTCAAATGACTCTGAGCAAGTCTCTTAGTTTCTTACTTTGTCAGGCTGCATCTGCAGGTAAGGTTAAGTTTAACATCTTATTCAGGTGAAATAATTCTCCTTTCCTTTCCTTTATGCCCTCACTGAAATACTGAGGAAATGCCATTTTACTCAGTTTGTATCAAAAGTTCAATCCCTGAGAGGCTCAAATCTGTGTTCTTGCCATACTCAAGACTTTCCTTCACTCACGATTCAAAGGTTTAGTCAGCAAAATGTTAGAATCAGAACATAGATCTTTGAGGCAGCAAATCAATGGTAAAATCCCATCACAGCAATTGGCTTAGTGTCTAACCTTTAACAGGAAATCTGAATTGCCCATCTTTTTCACTCCATTAAGCCGCAGTTTGGAAAAGACTTCTTGCTTTTCATTAAACATGACAAATAATACCAGAACAAGGTTATCCTAAATAGCAAACGTTAAAAAATACTCATAACATTATGTGGTACCATAGTTTAAGATTTTAACTATTTTACAGCACAGAGACCGTAGTCTTCCCAGTTGTGATAAAATCAGTAAGCTGCAAAAATTGACCATGAATGTAAGTAGCATGGTGACGTGAGCTGACAATGTGCAGAAAGTTTAGTGCTTCGTATAGTGACCATTCCCCCCAACTCCTCTCCTAACCTACTCCAAACCAGATTCACCTACCCTTTCAGTGTTAGCTTCTCTTTAAACCTTAGTGTCTAATATTTGTAACATTTGTACACTTTTCCTATAATGGAGAGGTCTAAGGAAGGATGAAAAAATGCAGTTACACAGTATTGCATTTGTCATACCTTCCTATGCAGTTTTGAGACTGATGTGGTATTACAAAAAACATTGCTTACATGTCTGCTTTCCCAGTCACAGAGTAGAAAGCTGGAACTAAAGATTAACCCACCTTAGTCCTGTGGAAAAAAATCACGGTGAACCATGTGAATTTTAATTATCGAATAAAATAAAATAAAAATGTTGCATACTGACAAAAATAATCTCGAATCACTTTGGTAGCTGGGCCAACAGAGGATTGGGGATTGCAGTAATGGCTAAGGTGTTTACTTCACTGACACAAAGTACAAGGTTTGATTCCCATCTTTAGAAAAGAAACTGGTTAGGCTTAAAATAGCCCACAAGTGGCAGCTAGCCTAGTACTTAACTATGGACCTATGCACATTCAAAGGGAAAAAAATTACTGATGGATTCAAACATAATGCCATGGTCACACTTAAAATCAGAAGGGTCTGACAATACATAAATGTAGTTGCTGGGAAGATTGCCTTTTCTAAGTGCCATCAGCCATTTAGTTTGGCTGGTATATTAGCTGCTAACAAACTGCTTCCTATTGCCAAGGCTTTGATTCGCTCAGCTTCTATTTGACAAATGTGTGGCTGTCAGCAAGTCACTTAACCACACAGTGCTCCTGGACTGAGTCTGAAAAAAGTCCACGAGGATCTGTGTTCTACTCCAGCTAGCAAATACTAATAAATGAAAATCACTTGCCTATTTCCTTCCCCATGGCTATACCTCTTCTCACTTTTTAACTGCTAAAATAAACAGAGAGGAAGCTAAGAAATGGTGTTATCATCCTGCTCTTCCTGTTCTCTGCATTCTCAGTGGAAAAACAAGCTGCCTCAGCAGTAACCTCTCACAGTCTGCGTTCCTTCACCCTGACACTGAAAGATTGTTACAATGAAACTGCCAGCCCAGATTGACAGCTTACACTGTAGAGATTGATTTGATGTTCCAGCGGAATCCCATTTGATGTTATTGTTCATCTTTTCAAAATCTCAGCTCACCTGTAACACTCAGTGTGTGTTGGGAGGGGGTATAAAAATAAAACTTCAAGAGCAGTCATAACTAAACTTATACACTAAAAGTGACATGGTCTCAAAATTCTGGTCCAGAGAAAAAAATATTTTAAGTCATTCTAATGTAGAAAAATGCTTGCTTGCAAAGAATGAGAAGCTGTGTGCGCAAAGTGACTTTTTAAAAGAGGGCTCTGCAAAACATAGGCAGCCATTAACATTTAAATACAGCAGTGATGCTCATGCCGGTGTAATCAGAGTTAAATGAGTCTGCTAAGTATGGAATTCTGAAAAGTGGATAGGAATGTTGAATCCAAAGGAATTTAGACATAGCAAACATATGGCTTTTCATCATGTTTTTTATCTAGAGTTCCCTGGGGCAAGGCTTTAAAATGTACAGCATTAACATACACCTTGGGTTTCTGCATTGACTGTATTATTTTGTCTTCATATTTGTCACATGTCAATGGCTCTATGTTGGAAGATTTGTCCTCCAGTTCCAAAAATGAAAACTCATTTTCAGAATTATTTAAAGCACTTGACACACACATATAGCATACAGCTGTCATCCTAGAGCTGTCATTTCACTCGAAAGGCAGTAGAGTGTAAATGTCCACACAAGCTTGAACAAAAACACACAGTTTCAGTAATTATATTACTTAACCTATATTGAACCTGGAGAGTATAGAGAACAAAGCAGGAAACTTACTGTGATAGGTAAGTTAAGGTTAATTGATTTAAAAGGGCACAAGACATTATGGAAAAGATTCATTACCTATTGTTTTGTGAAGATATTATGAATTCCAACAGCACACAGGAGTAGAGATGGTGTCTATGAAGGGGATGATCTTCTGAAATGATCCGCAAGGGCAGACCCTCTCACATATGTGGATTAAGTCTCTGGAGGCTCCATTTATGGCATTAAGGAAATTAGATGGATTAAACCTTGTAAAGGTTTAAAGCTTTTTCTGCTCATTCTGCTTCAAGGAATTCATTAAAATGCACAAACCTGCACATGAAATGGCTACAGTGTCAGATGCAGTATTAATAAGGACGTCGGATGAACGTAGGCTAGCCTCAGTGGTCACAGATTCTGGTGCCTAGCCATCTGCAAAGGTAAACAACACATTAAAAGGCCATTTGTTGCTGTAACTTCATAAGGTAATTAGCATCTGTTTAGCTGCAGTGATCTAATTAGGCACATATTACGATACTAGATATTTTTTAACCGAGAGCTGTATCCAAGATAATCTGTGTAAACTGCCAAAGTCATGTAAGCATTCTTTCTACAGTTGTAAGGCTGATGGCGGATGTTAATATATATTACTGTTCTCAGTATATGCAGCATTGTGCTTGTCAAATATTGCATTTTTAAGACTTGAAGATATTACCACTCCTGTGCTACTGGGGTGATATGGTTTAATCAAGGAGATACAGTTTAATCACTCAAGTCTCACTTTGAGTTTTGCTATGTAAGAAACTTGACAATACCAAGAGGACAGCTTTGTGGCTATCCAGGGAGATTAATTTAAGAGTATTAGCAAGCTGATAAATTAATTTCAGTCTTTAAAAATGCCCACCTAGTTGCTGAATTTCAACCCTAAGCAAATAGAGCTCAGAGGACAGAAAACAATGACCTGGAAAAACAGAGATAGTGAATCATTCTCATTAGGATCACATAATTGGCAATTATGGTAAAGTAGTGTATTACATTCCTATGCCATGGCGGTATGGCGGTAGCATTGTTACCTCACAACAAGAGGTTCTCCCATTCTATTTTCAGCTTAGCTTGGGAGTGCCTTCTGTGTGGAGTCTGCATGTCCTCCCCACGGTTGGGTAGCATTCGAAAGACTTGCGTGCATAAATGGGTGTGCCTTCGTTGATGGTTGGGCATTGAGCTGGCACCTCGGCGTTTCGTAAAAATCTACTGCCAATCATTAGCAGACTGGAGTTCCGCTGTGGCGACCCCTTACCGGGAAAAAGCCGAAAGACAAACAACAAAAAAAGAGTATTACATTCCTATCACATGACTATGAGGTTTAACAGAGGAATGTGTATGTTTGATAAGTGATCTCATATCAGACATGATTCAAGTTCTAAAAATTTTGGAACATGATGGCTAGGTTTTTAAGCAAGGGAAGGTGACGTGAACCGGCATGGAGGCTTAATGAAGAATATTAGCTTGTGATGTATAAACAAACGGTGAAAATGCTAATCACTTTGTCTCTAAATCTCACCATGATCTCAAGCTCCGTACAATGAACCAGTTGTGGTAATGTTCAGCATTTTCTTTTCTAGATGGCTTTTTGTCCTTACTACTCTTTCTGTAAAAATATATTTCCTTATTTCAGACTCTGCAGTTATTTCAGCACCTCCTTTAAAACCATTGCCATGCAATTCTTTTAGTGTAGGGTTACTTTTATGTCAGGATGGCAAAACATGAGATTGACTTTATCCTGAATTAAATGATTTCTTATTAGAAAGGGAGAGTGGATACTCACTTCATTTATGGCATGCCTTTCCAAGGCTTTATGCTACTGGATTATATGACTGAAGGATACAGTGGTATTTAGAAATGCAATAAGTTTATATTAAAGGTACATTTCTGTCCAGATCTAAGACACAGAGGGATAAAGCCCTGACTATAACACAGGCTAGTGTCTTACCGACAGCTTGGGTTATTGAAGTACAATTCAGAGGTGGATGCTAATCAGTAGCTGACACTTGCCCGCCCTGTAAAGGAGGAAGCAGTGGTTCTTTTTGTTTGATTAGCACAGTGCAAGTGGAATAACAAAATGGCCAGAACACTAAACATGGGAATGGTATTCCCAAGATAGTACTGGTAGCCCTGGAAGCTTGTAGGTGGAAGCATTTGCAAACAAGGGGCAGGAACAGGACACCCCATGCTAACATGGGTGCTCATGTGAACCACCATAGGCAGGTTTAGGGTTCTAATATAAATACCTTAATTGTTGGGATGCTGGCAGTATCACAAACTACCTTCTTGGCTGCTTGGATGAGGGCTGCATCCATTTGTCTCTTGCCCCAGTACTAAGGACACCCAGTAAATGGAGAAAGAATGGTCACAAGGTACATTGGGAAGGCTTGATAGTCAACAGGGATGGAAGGAAAAGGGATATAGAAAAAAGGTAACATTTACGATTCAGTAGGAAGGCTAAGTGTTTTTCACTAGGAGACAGTCAACACCTGAGCTAGGTGTCTGGCTTGTTGCTCTGAATCAAACCAAGCTTATCCTTTATTGCTGATTACAGGCATTGTGTATTGCTGTCATTACATTTGGTGACTTAGTTGAGCTCATAAGTTGCTTTGACAATAATTGGCTTACCTGACATTTCTGTCAGCTGCATGTAGATTGCAAAGCAGGTCAAGCCAAGCCTGACGCTTTTGCCAAGAGGAACCATTTGTTCTTTCCCACCTGTCTCCTGGTTGATTCAGATGAACTGCTACTTTCTGTCACAGAGGTACAAGCAGGCTGACTGGTAATACAACCTCAGTATAAGAGTAATGAGCAGTGATGGAGCTTGGTGCATCTATCAGAATCAGGATTGTTATAAATTATCTCTGTCTGTATGCTGTGGAGTTTGTCTTAAAGTAGGCTTATATGACAGTTTATGTTTCCTTAACAAAAACACAGCAATCCAGACCAAAACCCAGATTGCATTGATGCTAGTTTGTTAGTTCCTTAAAATTATAACCTGTGCATAGGAGCTTATAGTTTGATAATTTTTTCACCCCCCCCCAGCTGCAAAAGAGGGTGGCAGCTCAACGTGGCAGTTTCCAGTAAGGGACTCTTTGGTCAGCACTATATAAAAAATTTGGGAAATGAAAGTGTTGACTTGACATGTCCTATTAAGTCAACAAATTAATGCTTATGTAGAAAAAGTAGCCTGAGCATAGCATACAAGTTTGATATATGTGTCATCATTTATAAGATATCTATGTCTAGAAGTGGGAGGAATAAGGCAGTGTGGATAATTTCATAAATGGCTAACATTTCTGTTTTCATGGACAGGCTATTGCAGCTTTTATTCTTTTTCATCCTTCACAGGCTATGTGGCCAAAAGGTACCGCTCTCCCAGGTAATAATCCTTTTAGTTTCTAAGAGATAGTGCAGAGCCACAGAAGTTCCTTAGTTTTCAAAATCCCTTCCCTGCAGCCTATAAACTGTATTATTAACTTTTACTGTGACAGACAGGACACTCCAGAACTGATACTCCTTCCTCATTTTAGGTTGTTTGTAATGTGGTGCTGCTCTATTCTGTCTTCTAATAAATTTGTTGGCATTATTTTTGTAGTTGCCATTTTGATAATCAACCTCTTTAATATGCAGATGATGCAGCAGTATTTTTCAAATA
>NC_056741.1:686294420-686346920 GCF_019279795.1 Protopterus annectens
TAATTGACTCTCCAGCCGACACAAGCATCCTCCAAAAGGGCCTCATAGAAACAGACAACTGGTGCCAGAGCCATGGCCTCAAGCTAAATGCCAAAAGGTGTATAGTCATCCCCTTTGGCAAAAACAAAGTGCCCACAAATTACCACATAGGTGGTAATCCATTAAGTACAGAAGAAGTAATTAGGGACCTGGAGACCCAAGTTGATAGCAATCTCTCATTTGACAACCACGTGGCCAAAGTGGTTAGAAAAACATTTTATATAGCCCACCTAATCATGAAGGGATTCACATCTAGATCAGGGGAGGTCATCGTGCCTCTTTACTCATCCCTCATCAGGCCCATAATTGAGTACAATGCCCCTTTTGGGATGTACCTTACCAGACACCTGCAGCAACTGGAAAGACCCCAAAAGTACCTCACCAAGAGGATCAAAGGGCTCAAACAGATGTCATATGCTGCCCGGTTAAAGAAACTCCAGCTCTACTCAGTGGCATTCCACCTGCTCAGAGGCGATCTGTGTCTGACGTATAAAGCCATGTCCAACCTGGAATTAATGGACATGCTGCACCTCAGAAAATCCAAATCCCATCGAGCTACGCGCTCGAGAGACTTGAACCTCAGCACTGAAATAAATAGGATATGCTGGAGGGACAGATTCATAACCCAGAGGCTCCCTTCACTCTGGAATAAAATCCCAGTCCAGGTTAGGCAGAGTCCCTCATTGACTCTCTTCAAGAGGAATCTTGATGAGTGGATGGGAGATCGTAGGTTTACCCCGGGTATCACTTCTGTGTCACTGTTAGACAGAGGCACAGTATACTAACCTTGAAAAAGGGCATAGCAAAATTATTTTAAAATGGGTGGCGAAAGCCAAACACACTCTGGCTAGGCTTATAAATGCCCTAGGGCAGATAGCCTAGTATGAACCTATGAACCTATGAACCTATGAACCTATATACTTACGTTAACCCATGCCCTAACCCTAAAGTTTGTGACTATCGCACCATAGTGGAGGACATTCCTATGTCCTACACTGCGCTGCAGTCATCACGGACCTTAGGGTTAGGGCATGGGTCATGGTAAGGAGATAGCCCTACGGGCTATCCCCTTACTATGACCCATGTCCTAACCCTAAGGTCCGTGAGTACTGCATGGAAGTTCAGTACAACACCTGTTCATTGTACTGAACTTCGCGTAAGTGCACTTTCGATAAAGTGCACTTTCGCTGCAGGGAGCATTCCATGCACTATTTTGAATTAATGAAAATTCATCTAGTGTATGGAACTCATGTACATATATATATATATATATATATATATATATATATATATATATATATACACATCATTGCACATGCTCCAAGACAAAACCTTGGCGCATGCAGCAGTAACAGAATGTTTTCTGCAGGCGGGTCAAGCCCCTTCCTGTACCCTCCCAGGTGTGGTGCTATGCCCCTTCATCCCCTGGTAATTATATATACTAAGTAGAAAGATCACACAATACTCAGGAATGGGCATATTCCCCAATCCCTAGGACTGTAAGTCTCATGCACCTCTCATCAATCTGTTTTGTTTACCAAAATGCATCAACAAGACAGGCATTGAATTTACAGTCTTTCAAATAAATTTATTTGATACATAATGATGTCTTGCATGATAAATTACATCAGCCAAAATTACAAACAATTTGATGTTCTATATTAAAAAATAAAAACAGTACTTCTTAATTTAAACATGCACATAACCTGAGAACAGGTAAACATGTAACAAAAAAGTAAATCCACAGAAAACCCAGTAGTGAAGGCAACAAACAACTTCTTCTTAAAAATCCAGCTTTTCTTCAGTGTAAGTTCTTTCGTAATGTAACCATTACTTCCTCAGACACAAAAAACTACATAAAATGCTCAAAGTTTTATATACAAAGCAATAAAAAGCTTCCAGTCAGATCAGATAACTTAAAAATCCCTCCAAAAAGCTAGCCAATTAAGTTCCCCCAACTCTGTCACTGCAGGATCTCTGTTAGACAATGGAAATTAATTACCTAGTACTGCTCATCAAAAGAAAAAAGTGCACAGACCTCATATGATGAATGGAGTGGTTATAAAAGGGGGCTTGATCGGAGTCCCTTGTTAAGATGTGTGATGATGCAGCCTTAGCTTACATGCTGTCCCCCTCCACTGTTGAAAGACAAGCTAGAGATAGCTGCAAAAGGCAAGGGAGATGTTAGACAACATGGGATGAGTGGAAAAATGTCAGTAGACAAATACTCTAATGCTAGATGACATAACCTGTGTAGATGGTTTCTGCTTAAAACATGGAGAGGTCTATATTCCATTGTTTGCATGTTTTGTCTGTAGCAGAAAGAAAGTATTGTTCAGCTCTGCCTGGGTTTGTAAATATAAACATCTTTCCCTGCTTGCTAAGTTCAGTAGGTCACTTGGCAGTGTACCACATATAGGAGATGGTGCAACCTGCCCGATGGTGGGGGGGGGGGGGACAGAAGTCTATAGCAGCTGGTTTCTCATCACTTGATATCCAAGCTCATTCATTACTACAGGCAGTACATTTCTGGTAAGAGTTATGCCTAGCATAGTACCCTATGTCAAGCCTTATCTCCATGTCTTGTTATAAAAACAGTACTTTGTTAGTCCTCAGATTACATTGGTTAATGAGGACTCTTGCAACCCTATACCCAGTATGAAATGATGATTTGGACTTGCAATGATGGTGGACTTAGAAATTTTACATTGGCATTCAGTGCCAGTGTAAAATTTCTAAGCAATGGCATGTCCCATTCAAATAAATAAGCTCTCCTGTCACAGATGGCACTCTAACTTTATGAGAGTTCCTGTCACAGATGGTGCTCTAACTTTATCAGAGATCTTGTCACAGATGGCTCTCTGACTTTATGACAGTTTCGGTCACAGATGGTGCTCTAACTTTATCAGAGTTCCTGTCACAGATGGTGCTCTAACTTTATCAGAGTTCCTGTCATAGATGGTGCTCTAACTTTATCAGAGTTCCTGTCACAGATGGTGCTCTAACTTTATCAGAGTTCCTGTCACAGATGGTGCTCTAACTTTATCAGAGTTCCTTGCATAGGTGGCACTCTAACTTTAATACAGTTCCTGTCACAGATAGTGCTCTAACTTTATCAGAGTTCCTGTCACAGATGGTGCTCTAACTTTATCAGAGATCTTGTCACAGATGGCGCTCTAACTTTATCAGAGTTCCTGTCACAGATAGTGCTCTAACTTTATCAGAGATCTTGTCACAGATGGCGCTCTAACTTTATCAGAGTTCATGTCACAGATGGTGCTCTAACTTTATCAGAGTTCCTTGCATAGGTGGCACTCTAACTTTAATACAGTTCCTGTCACAGATAGTTCTCTAACTTTATCAGAGTTCCTGTCACAGATGGTGCTCTAACATTATCAGAGTTCCTGTCACAGATGGTGCTCTAACTTTATCAGAGTTCCTGTCACAGATGGTGCTCTAACCTAACTTTAATACAGTTCCTGTCAAAGATAGTGCTCTAACTTTATCAGAGTTCCTGTCACAGATGGTGCTCTAACTTTATCAGAGATCTTGTCACAGATGGCGCTCTAACTTTATCAGAGTTCCTGTCACAGATGGTGCTCTAACTTTATCAGAGTTCCTTGCATAGGTGGCACTCTAACTTTAATACAGTTCCTGTCAAAAATAGTGCTCTAACTTTATCAGAGTTCCTGTCACAGATGGTGCTCTAACTTTATCAGAGTTCCTGTCACAGATGGTGCTCTAACTTTATCAAAGTTCCTGTCACAGATAGTGCTCTAACTTTATCAGAGTTCCTGTCACAGATGGTGCTCTAACTTTATCAGAGATCTTGTCACAGATGGCGCTCTAACTTTATCAGAGTTCCTGTCACAGATGGTGCTCTAACTTTATCAGAGTTCCTGTCACAGATGGTGCTCTAACTTTATTAGAGTTTCTGTCACAGATGGTGCTCTAACTTTATCAGAGTTCCTTGCATAGTTGGCACTCTAACTTTAATACAGTTCCTGTCACAGATGGTGCTCTAACTTTATCAGAGTTCCTGTCACAGATGGTGCTCTAACTTTATCAGAGTTCCTGTCACAGATGGTGCTCTAACTTTAGAGTACTGGTAGCATAGATATCGCTTGGTGGATTATCATTAATGGGATAGTGTTAAAGGATGGAGAAGGTTCTCCAGAATGCTGCCATGACTTTTTTGGAATCTGTCCATCAGAAAGCAAGAAGAATGATCTGTGGCAATAACTGAATTGACAGTCTTAAGGATTAAAAACATAATTATAAAAATGAATCATCTGCTGTTGGGCAATCTTAATTTATGTTGTTTCATTTCTACCACAGCAACAGTGTGACAGTAAAGTGAGTTAGGGTTATCACCTTCCTCTCTTTATGCAGGCCAACCTAGTCTGGGCAGGTGCTTCCTGCAAAAAGAAAAAAAAAATGAAAAGTAGCAAATGTCTTGAGATTTTCGAACAGTTTTGTTTTTCCAGATTTCCCCTAAAACTTAAATAAGTCAATTATTTTAGGTCTGAAGCATCTTAATTTTTATATGAAACAACAGAAATAACTCAAATTCTATCTATACGAGAAAGCTTTTATTTTGGTAAAAGAAGTGAAGACAAGTTCTTTGCTTTGGTTGTGCATATGATTGATGATGCAAAGTCTGATGTGTCCATAAAGAATATCCCAATTTCTGAACCTGGAAAGGTCTGTAAACCTGTGAAGTGGGAATTTTGTCTTAGTTCATTTGCTGATCTTTATTTCTGTCTGTGTAAGCGGAGTTACTGGTCAGCTTGAATATATTAGCTATATGTATTAGTTATTAAAACTGGGTTCACCTCAACTTTCTTGACTTTCTTGTTAGGAGAATAATATCATTCTTTAAAATGTTTCTTAAAGCCTTTGTAGTGCATGGAGCATACCAATTACAACCCGATTTTCTGAAAAAGACAACCCAGTTAAGCAAAAAAATGGTGCTCAACCTGACCTTAACAAATGTTAAGCACCCCCTAAAAAGTTGATTAGGTCTGGTCGCACACCAGGCAGTGAAGTCTGTCTGTAGTGACTAGCAAATGACAGTTGTAGAACAAAATATTTGTTTCTGCCTGCTGTCTGTGCTATTACCATGTCCCTGACTTCCTGTGACAAAAAACAACTTGAGTGTTGCTGGAATAACTGGATGTGTGTTCACCTGCATAGTTCGCAGAATGTGAATGCTGAATGTCAAATATATGTCATTATGTAGTGACTTCAAGCCAAAGTGGTTCCTCCGGAAACCACATATTTTATGAGGTACAGACCAAAAATATAAAGCAATAATCTGGATGTCCTGCGAAAATCTAGACAGTTGTGAAGTGTTAACATAATGGACTGTATTACACTACCTCTCTAACAGTGCTTGCTAAGAGTTTTATGGCTCTGAAATTCAGGACAAGCACTTAGTCATTTTTTCCCCTTTAACTAGTAGTACATTAAGCAGAGAGGTAAATTTCTTGGCGTCCATGTTTCGGACTCTTAATAAGTAGGTTATGATCAGCCACCTGATCATAATTTTCTATATTTTTCATGGACAGCTCAACACTTGTTTTTAGTATTTTTTAGTTGGTAGTTTATTTTTTCCAATCTCTTTCTTGGATAATCTGACAGCAGAAGCATAGGACGTTTTACCAAATATATATGTAAACATTTGAAAAAAGGTGGGGGATGGAGTGGGGAGACACTTGAGACATGGACACTGCCAGCATGCATGCATTGGCAAGAAATGTACAGAATATGGTCTGCAAACAAAGAGTACTGAGGCAATGGAATGAGAGCCAGGAAAGAGTATGATGTATATATAACTGTATAGTTGTTATTATTTTTCCATGGCAGCCTTGCATTTTTATCTGCTGATTATTTTGTCTATGTGGATGGTGGATATATGTTTATTAATTGGTATCTCTTCAGCAATTTCCTTCTGACACACTAGTTGGACTTCCTAAATCGCAAACGATCAAAGGAAAGTGCTTGTAAATAAAGAATAAAGCAAAACTTCACCTGGTGTATTAGGGCTGTCTTTTGTGCAGCCAGCTGTAACACTGATAAGTTCCTTGTAAAGTATAGGACTCACACTGGCATCCCCCTTCTAGTTCACCACCCCCCTCAGAAATATAAATTATTCTGTATATGCACTGTCATACCTCTTAACACAGTTACAGCATTTCAACTGCATACCTGCACAGTCCAGACAAAACCATTCCGTGCATGAGCTCCATTTATACATTGCAGTCATTTTCTGCTTGTGTGGAACTCATTTGAAGTTCCCAAATACAGAAGACACGTTTTTATTTGTTTTGCTTTTTTTTTTTTTTTGACAGGTGTGTTTTCAGTGCTTATTTCTATGAAAATGTTTCAGGGTAGGGAATATGTTTTGTGCATTTGTTGTCTTTTCTCCAGTACCTGATTTATCTGTTGATTAGGGCAATGAGTTATCTTTTCACCAAGTGAAGATAGCAGATAACTAATCTTGATGGTGTGCTAGTCCATCAATGGGAGTACACTTTTATGTAACTTCTTGTTAGCAGTTTGGCACCTTTAATGGCCATCTGGAAAGTTTTGTTAGAGAAGTAAAGCTATTTACAACATGCATTCATTTCAGAGAATGCTAGCAGTAAGCAAGGGTATTAATTTCTTGTATTCTCTCTCACAGAGCACTAATATGATTGTACTTTATTTATTTTATTTCATTTATTTATCTTTTGTTGACATGTTAGTCCAACAAGTCTAGTAGTCTCTATTCAGAGGAGACCTGATGTGGCATTTATACTACTAGGTAAAATTTGACAAGAGCACCAGACAACTTCCTTTTCCCTTTTTCTGCTTAGGCAAATAGGATTTCAGTTTTAAATCCCACCTGAAGAATGACATAGTCAGAAGTGCTGCGCCCCCTAGTGCTGCACTGTTGTGTCAACAATTTGAAGATTAAGCTAATCACCTAGAGTGAGAATAGAATACACAGCCTTCTGATATTCCAGCACCAAACGTGAGTGTGCCACCTGGTGACACACCAATATGCTTTATGTATCTGGTAATCCTCTCACAGAGCATTAATTTTAAGTAGCAATATTACATTATCTAGTACTTCCTGTCACAGAGCACTTAGTTTAGGGGAAGTTATTACTACATGTATCTAGTACTTTCTCTCACAGAACCATAACATTAGGTGAAGGAATTAATTACTATATGTATCTGGTTGGTACTCCCTCTCACAGAGTACTAACATTAGGGGAAGTTATTATTTTATGTATCTAGTACTCCCTCTGATAGAGCACTAACACTAGGGAAAGTTATTATTACTTGTCTCTGGTACTCCTGTTCACAGTTCACTAACATTACTGGAAGGTATTACTTTATGTATCTGGTACTTCCTCTCACAGAGCACTAACATTAGGGGAAGATATTACTATATGTGTCTGGTACTCCCTCTCACAGTGAACTAACATGAGGGGAGAGTATTACTATATGTATCTGGTATTTCATCTCACAAAGCATGAATACTAGGTAAGGATATTACTTTATAAGTCTGGTACTCCCTCTCACAGAGCACTAACATTAGCAGAAGTTATTATTGCATGTATTTGGTACTCCAACTCACAGTTCACTAACATTACTGGATGGTATTATTTTATGTATCTGGCACTTCCTCTCACAAAGCACTAACATTAGGGGAAGGAATTAATTACTATATGTATCTGGTACGCCGGCTCACACTTCACTAGCATTACTGGACAGTATTACTATATGTATCTTGTACTCCCTCTCACAGATCACTTACATTATGGGAAGTTATTCCTTTATGTATCTAGTACTCCCTCTGTAGAGCACTAACACTAGGGGAAGTTACTATTATTATTATGTGTATCTGGTACTCCCGCTCACAGTTCACTAACATTACTGGAAGGTATCACTTTATGTATCTAGTACTTCCTCTCTCAGAGCACTAACATTGGAGGAAGGTTTTACTATACGTGTTTGGTGCTCCCTCTCACAGTGAACTAACATTGGAGAGGGTATTACTATATGTATTTGATATTTAATCTCATAAAGCACTAATACTAATACAAGGGTATTACTTTATAAGTCTGGTACTCAGTCTCACATAGCACTTGCAGTAGGCAAGAGAATTACTTTATGTAGCTGACACTTCCTCGTTTAGAGTATTAATATTAAGTAACTGTATTACTTTATGTATCTGACATGATTTTGGAATCTGTGGCCTTTAGATCTTGGCTGAAGTGCAAGGATTCCGTGATCCAATGGTGAAAGGAAAGAGGGCATGATGGGAGTGTTATTTATTGAAACAGAATTCAATGTTTTTGAATAGGAATAACACAGGTGAAATGAAGGAATAAAAAATGATATCTTAAAATTTCCAAGCAGTGTGTAAAATTACTGTACGTGCCAGTCTTAATAAAATACTGTATCTAAATATTCATTTCTATTTTATTATTGCATGACCACTGATGACCAAGCTTGACATTCTTACATCAAAGAGAAATGTCATTTGTTTGCCCCTTTATGTGTGAGCCTTGCTTTTCTTAATATGCATCTGGCCCTTTTGTTCTGCACTGCAGGCTGAGCGATCTTTCTCAGAGCACCTCTAGGGAGTTATGCTTGAAAGCAGTGTCTCTGGGGGCGACAGCTCCAGTTAAATAGCTGCAATTGGCAAGCAAATCTGAGGAAGAGGAGGAGGAAGAGAAGGTACAAGGTTCTGGTCCCACAGGACCAAGATTAGTTGAAAATATATTTACTATGTAACAGGGAGGGCAAAATGCAAACCCAGAGAGCTATTGACATAAACCAGTCAGTGTAATAAAATGACATCCTTAATTAAGATTCTTGCAGTCATATCTTGACTTAAAAAAAAACAATGAAACAGGATTATGTCTGTAAAAAATGTATAAATTAAATATATTTAAACCACACACTTCAGACAAGAGTCTGATGCTGTAAAGCATGGGAAGTATAAAGCATTTATTGTTATATTATTTTTATCTTTGTGGCTTTTTCTTATGCTTAATTTAATAGATAAAACATGGATTGGGCATTAATTTGTGATGTTTGATATTCTTTGTATTGTTTGGTCTGGATTATGGATTATGTGGAAGCAAATATAGCTAACATACTAGGCAGAGTACCTGGGCATCGACCTGGTTACACTAATGACACCAGGCTAGTCATTTAAATATTCATTGTTTTCAAGTGCATTTAAAAATAGGTTCACAGAAACTATTGCCTTTTTCCCCATAGAAAAACACACACTACATAGCAATGCATTTTTATTTCAGTTGTAACCTGTACATTAAATCTATCAAAAACTAATGATTAATTTTGATCTAAAACTGATACTATAACACTGAAATCAGTGTAATGGTTGAAATTATTATAATATATTCTGAAGTTGTTTGCCACCCATAAAAAGTTAGTATTTAAAGGTGATGTCTAAAAGACTGTAAACCAGAGTTGTATATAGATAATTTATACAGCTCTGGGTAGCCCTAAAGCCAAGTAAAAGTGACACAGTTTTGTGGACATTGATATGATGTGACTTAGGCTGGTGACTACAGAGCAGAAAACAATAACCCTTTTCATTTAAATTAAATAGTATCTGTTTTACATGTATGCATTATCATAATAAATTAAACTTTGCAAATGTTCAGCTTCTAATAGAAGGTGTTCTGCTATGAAATGTCAAGTTCCTGAAAGTCAATGTTTCAAAAGAAAAAAAAAAAAGAAAACAAAAAAAAGCCAGAAAATCAAAAGGACGAAAAACTCCTTTTTTGCCCCCCCCCCGGCATCTCCCTTACCCCCTGAACTTGTATATATCAAATGCATTGTTGTACCAACTCAAAGAAGGGAGACGTCTCCCTAAAAAGTGAATTATTAATGGTACATAATTCAAAATCACACCTGCAGTGATTTACAATGGGAAAAAGCAGTTGTAGTTTTGCCATTCTTCTTACAGGCAAGTAATTTCACTTTGAGCTTATGTAGGGAAGCCATAAGTGAGTCAGCAATGGTGAAAAGAAGCTTAATGAGCCCAGTCTGCCCCGTCTGATTGAAAACAAAAACTGTAAGTAGTTTTTAAAAAAATGGAGGAAGATGCTTTGATATGGCGTTCATACTTCCTTAAGCATTAATCATTTTTTCCCTAGATAACCCTCCTGTGTATCAACTAATAATTACAAAAATAAAAATAATTGTAAAAAAAGAAAATGTTTTCTGTATCATAAAAATAGAAGTCAGTCCTGCATCATACCTGGGAAGTCCTGATGATGATGATTTCGATGCAAGAGAAACTTCAGATTTCCTAACCCAAATTGTGAGAAAGTTGCACTAAGGCCCTTCGCAGGACTCCCTTCATACCAATGAAGGAGGATTAATGACAGAAACAGTGACTGACCCCTACAACATAAATAAATACATAACATAATTCATTCACTTACCATATGCTCTTTGTCCTGTTCATGGTTACAAGGTAGCTGGAGCAAATCCCAGTAACCAATGCTTGTCCATCATAAGGTGCAAACACACCTACGTGCACACACAGCTACTTCCTGGTAATTCTGTGGATCATAAAATGTTTCCTTTTTTTTTTTGTTTAGATTCATAAATTCATAGATATCCCAAGGCTACTCAGTCTCCTGGCCTTTCTTCCATTGCCAGTACCCCAGTTCAGGCAAAACCTCTTCTCTTTCACAGGGCTGTACAAGTCAAGCCTCTAGCAAATTTGCGGATACACACTCAGACATCTACATTTTGGTTAGAAGAAGATACTAAACTGTACTGGTTAATATGCAGGGGAAGTTTATTCCACAGATTTGGGAAGCACTAGATTATATAAAACTTTTCTCCCAGCATTTTTTATTTATCTGCTAGTGAAGGTTCAGGTCACTTGTTCTAATACTGGTGGAGATATTGGGCTTGCAGAGAAACAGGAGGTCCAGGACAATCAGGTTTTTAGTTTCATAATGAGACAGAATATCCACTCAAAACGCTGTAACACACTGAACAAAGGGGTAGAGCTTCCAGCCTCTCTTGATAACTCAGGGACTTGGTCTACAATCTTTCTGCTTATGAATTCTGGAGTCCTTCTAATTGTTTGGGTGGTGCTGCAGTAGCGTTGTCACCTCACAGTAAGACGCTGTCCAGTTCAATTCTCAGCTAGAGCATCTTCTGCGTGGAGACATGCGTGAACGGGCATACCTTCGTTGAAGGGTGTGCATCATGGCTGGTAACTCGGCACATAAAAATCAACTACCAATCATTAGCGGACCAGAGTTCCGCTGTGGCAAACCCTAACCAGGAAAAGCCGAAAGATACAACAAGTGACATACATTCCAAAGGGGGCCCTGTACTTGATAACTGGCCTGATCAGTGCTGAGTATAAGACAGTGATTGCCTCTTTAAAACTTGATGACATTCATCTGGTAATTATCCCACATAGCACCCCCACATGCTTATCTATACATAAGTTACATGCCTAAAGAGAGCCAAACCTAAATATATTACCTGGTAAAAAATAACAGTTAAACACATTGGCTGCATTCAAATGCAGTGACATAAAAAAGTTAATAAAAGTACTACAGCCAAAAAGAAGACTTATATATATATTATAGTTTTTAATATTTAGAGCATGAGATAAAAGAATATTTTAAAGTACAGTTAAATAAAATGTCAACAGGGTCCATTAGAAATAACAGGAGATTCCTGTTTATTAAGTTTTCAGTCGATTTGTCTTAATAATGCTTGTAGTTAGTAAGTAGAATGCATCTGTGCTGTTGAGACACAATCACAAAACCATGTGAAAATAAGTTAACAGGATAGTTTAAAACAGATAAAAACTGAGTATTCCCCATACTGTACGAGTCAAATGTCTTCAATTATTTACGTATTAGTTTTTGGATTAAATAAGAAATTCATGGAATTCAGAAAGCTTAATGTAATGGAGAAGCTCAGAAAGTTTTCATATTGTGCTAAGCCTTTCAAATCAGGGGCACTCTAATGCTGAGGTTTTTTTCTCACGGGGACCTCCCCACAAAGTGTGGCCATGCAGGTTAATCTACATGATAATGTAGCATTCTGAGGAAGTGGCTAATTCTAATTAGCTATGTTTTGTCCCCTAGAAATGTACACCACTGCCAAAGCACTCAGCCAAGTAAACTTTTACTCTAGGAGGAAAAAGTGAGCACCATAAAATTATGACCGTCACCCATTCACTTCTATGGGAATACTCAAGCTCTAGTAATTTCAGAGATGATATGGAGGTGAGGGAGTGTTATTATTTATGTATATGTCTGAACATGAGTGTGAGTGTCTGCTGGAGTATGAACGTGACTACATGAATGTGTGTCCATTTGTATGTATGTATGTATGTATGCATGCACAGTATGTGTGTGTGTCTGTCTGAGTAGTCACACTAGGAGGGTTAGATAGGGAATGAAGAATCTGTGTGTGTGTGTGTGGGGGGGGGACTGAGTGTTTTCATGCATGTGATCAAAAGTAGTCTTTCTTGTTGAATGCTGAGTTGACATCAATGTGTGTAGAGGAATGTGAGTGAGTGTGGGTCTGTAGTGAGGGGTGCCTTTTCTGACATGAATGGGTTGCAAGGGAGAATGCTAACTTGTTCTCGGGTGATAGTGCTACTGTTTGATACAGATAATGAGGAAACTTCTCTGTGTGGAAGATCCAAGATTCCCTAGACTTTAGGCACATAATAAAAACCTTACTGTGAATATCCAAACTAATAATGTATGTTATAATAAATGCTGTTACCAAACTCAGACAGTTAAAAGAATAATTTCAAAGGATACAGTAAACTAGGATTGAGGTCTCTTCACATCTGCCTATACCTTAGAATGAACAAACTCAGTACCTGAAATCCTTTTTGATATTTCTGTTTATTGATTCATGTCAAGCATCTTGCAAACTTCTTGAAAATTCCTGCAATCCATAAATTATTTCTTAATTTAGAAAGAAAGTGAACCAAACCACCATACATCAATCTTGATCTTGTACATCAAGACAAGTCGAAGTGTTGTTTTTATGATTCCTTTATCTAAGGAATATGAACGTAGTCTCAACAGTCCTGTTTGCTTGATAGCGCACGTGACGTTCATCAAAAGGTAAACCTGTGTTCAGTGGTTATCCACAGCTCTTTTTATGTATTCCCTTTATTTTGACCTCCTAGATGGTAAAGAATTTTTAGTCTTGGTTATACCTCATTCAGTCTATGATTGATTACGCACTCAGTTATATAATCCTTCAATTTCCAGCATTCATTTTTGCTATATGCTTACCTGTTTTAAGTTGTGTGCATGCTTAATCTAAAAAGTACTCTAACAGCAACTACAGGTATGCAAATTAAAAATAGGTGAATCCCACACAAATCCCCAAGGTACAACATGTTGAGGATTACCAAGGCCCATTTCCTATGGTTTTCCATACTTTTTATTATTTTTTTTAATATAGGATAACAAATTGTAAGTGTGACTGATGTAATTTATCACACAAGATATAATTCTGAATGTCGAATCCTTGGGAAAGAGTGAAGGTATAAAGCACCAGTCTTTCTCTTTGTCGACCGCTATGCTGTTAGCCAAAAAATGAGTCATGGTTATAGTACATGGCCAATTATTTATCAAATAGTTCATGCTGGTGTAGTTAACTGTAAAAAGTCATTATTTCCTCATTGAAACCCAGAAAAAAACAGGGAATTACGTAACTTCCTTGTGTCAGAAAAATGGTACTGACACTTTTATAAATCACCTGCTAGCACTTTATTCCAACACATTATGCAAATACCACTGCTGAGGGCCAGGATAAGTAAGTATGACAGTGCATCAACTAAAACATGGCCCAAATCCTTAATGTCCTACATAGGCATTGTATCCATCCCTGTTTTCCTGTTATCTTGTTATGGTTAAACTTACCTTTCCTTCATCTGTTGCAAATGTTAGAGGTCTCTCTTTCTCTTTTAAAGCACCTGGCAGATGGGACTCAATAGCCCCTTTATGTATTGAGTATATATATATATATATATATATATATATATATATATATATATATATATATATATATCAGGATTCGTATCACTTCACCTAAACACCATTTCACTGACACCCATTTTACCAAGACCAAATCACCTTAAGTTCATTTTACCTAAAACTCAATTTCACCTAAAACTCATTTCACCGACAAGTAGTACTCTAAGGCAAGTCAAAGGTATATGTCCTTTCCCCCTCTGTAGTGCGATTCTGGTGTTAGTATATATAGTTGGGGGGGTTGTAGATGGTGCAGCCCCCCCTCATTGGGGGCTGTGGGGGGTGTAACCCCCCCACCTAGTTGGCTTTTGCCAAATAATGTAAAACAAAACCAGACAACATAAAACCCACCCCTCAACTATATATATATATATATATATATATATATATATATATATATATATATATATATATATATATATATATATATATATATATATATGTATATAGATATATACTAACACCAGGATCATCGCACTACAGGGGGGAATGGACATATACCTTTGACTTGCCTTAGAGTACTACTTGTAAGTGAAATGAGTTTTAGGTGAAATTAACTTTAGGTGATTTGGTCTCAGTGAAATGGATTTCAGTAAAATGGTCTTTAGGTGAGGTGATACGAATCCATATATATATGTATATGTATAATAGATACAGATATATAGTTTCTAAACAAATGGAAATGGCTTCATGTACTCTTTTCTTATGCTGCTTGGTCTACCAAGTTTCACTCTCAGTGTATTCTTCTTTATTATTTTATATGCTATGCAAAGTTTTATTATACTTGCACCACATACTTTTTCTTCAGCAAAAGTTTTCCATATTTTTGATGTATCTACATTGTGCAATGCATGATGAATGTTTTATATGGTCTTCTACAAATGTGTGGAGCTTTTCTCCTGTAACCTCCCACTGAAAATGTGTCTTTCGTGACCTGGATTAGCTTTCCTGGAAACAAATGCAAATAAATAAATAAATACACATTTCCCCAAATTTCTTTTCTGTATATCTAACCTGCACTTTGAAGCATTCCACAAGAATATATGTCACCCAATGTGCTCCCTTCAACCTCAGAAATTTTTTCAGAATTGATTGACAAAAGCTACTTTGATATCAGAAAAGGATGCCAATGATTCCTTCACTGAAATAATCTGTGCGCTATGTCACTTTTGTTTCCGCTTGTCTAATCCATCTGTCCTGGAAAGTTACATTATCGGTATCCATTTCAGTTCACAATCTGAATCCTTTTATCACTATTGAAGTCTTCACGTATATCCTTATACCACGCAGTGCGGTGCTGAATTCAACGCTGCTCTTCCCTTCTCCTATAGTTTTATATTTATTATATAGTTAGCTCTTTATATTAATTATTTTTAAGCCCTTAAGGAAGTTGAGCCATTACTTATGTTGCTTTGCATTATCTTAAAAAGATTTACTGCATTTAAAGCTGTTTATCTTGACCCCTGCACACTTTCATGTTATGTAGGTATTTGTCTTCACCCCTGCACACCTTCATGTTATATAGGTCTTTGTCTTGACCCCTGCATACTTTCATGTTATATAGGTCTTTGTCTTGACCCCTGCACACTTTCATTTTATATAGGTGTTTGCTTTGACCTCTGCACACTTATATTATATAGGTATTTGTCTTGACCCCTGCACACTTTCATTTTATATAGGAGTTTGTCTTGACACCTGCACACTTTCATGTTACATAGGTGTCACATTCTCTGAAGCCTATGTTCCTTTTTCATGTAGATAGTGCTGGGCACACTGTGCTGTGCTCCTTTCCCTATAGCTGACCATCCACTGTCAACATTTCCTTTCTTCATTCGCTGGGTCATCTGCACCTGACCTACTTAGCCTCCCCTTGGCTTATCCTAACTCATATCCAGGACTGGTAAAAAGATTAAGGACCCCCAAAGCAAGCTGCTCCCTATGCCATATGCATGCCCATTGCCATGTCAAGATGTGTTATGCAATGGGCATCATCATTTATCTGTATTCCACTTTCGCAAAGGATTGATGTCAGAGACTGACTGCCCACCATTAAGCAGCACCTCACAGCTATTTCTTTGGTCTCCACCAGTGTGTGCCCAATGCATGTGAACTACACCCCACCACCACCGCATGGCCATCCTCCCTTCTGAGAACCACTAATCAAACCCAGGTTGCTTGAGACAATATTTAACTTGCTGTCAGTCTTTGTATTTCACTAGTTCTTAGCTAGTCTATTCCATGCACAGACAGTTTCTATAACAGCATGCTTACTGTGAGTGAGCTGTGGGATTATGGCAATGTAAACAAAATCTAATAGACAGTCGCTTGGGGTGGTAGTAATTTATTAATTGTGTTAAGTTGTTAGCTTTTATCAAAATACAGCTGATACACTCTCATGTTTGCATTGTCCATAAAAGCCTGCTACCCAAGTTTACATGATAATATAGTTTCTGCATATTCTTTTTCCTGACCTTATTCATGTTCAGTCCATCATTTTAATAATGATGTTGCCGTTCTTTAAATGAATTCCAGTTATTAACAAATCACAAATCAGGGAGTTTAATTCTTTTTTCTAAGTAAGCATGCATTCTCCAGGCTGAATAATTATGAAGATTATTGCTGTTATAGTATGAAATTATTCCAGTGAGCATAGCTCTGATCCCCCTGTTGTTGAGTATAATAACTCTTTCCATAATAGCATTTCAGATATCACTCTTTAATTAATTCGTGCCAGTGTGTAAACTGTAGCTGCCTTATCTTTTCATATTACTTCAGTAATTTAGAATTTTCAATGATTATATCAGCGACTTCAGTGCCCAGTGAATACAGAGTATCTGAACTCACTGAATCCATGACAATTACTCATTATCCAATCCTCCAATGAAAGGATTAACAGTGGTAAGTATTCAGGAGACATCTGCATAATAAAATTATCTTGTTGACTTAAATTTACAAGATTCTGGTCCTGTTTACTATTTTTTTTAGTTTTCTACATGCCCTTCTTTATTAAGATAGCTTACATACTTGCATCTTCTATTAACCTGCACCCTTCTGTAGGAGTACATCTTTGATAGCTGTTTCAGTGGATATACAGCAACTTAGTAGCTGAAAAATCTGTTAGAGAAAATCCTCTAATTTCTTGCACTGACTTCTTTGTAGTGTAAAACACCCTTAATTGGTACACTAATCTTATAAGTTACACAAGGGTGTACTGCCTTACTTTTTCTCTTGTAACTTGCACTTCCAACTGTGTAGTCAAACTGCCTTTCTGAATAGTGACATTCACTTTCTACGTTCTAATTTTTAATTAAGTTCTCAGTAGTAGCTGCTGTAGTGCTGCGCCCATCTCCCCCTCTCTGCTGCAGTGCTGTGCCCATCTCCCCTGCTCTGCTGCAGTGCTGTGCCCATCTCCACCTCTCTGCTGCACTGCTGTGCCCATCTCCCCCTCTCTGCTGCAGTGCTGTGCCCATCTCCCCCTCTCTGCTGCAGTTCTGTCCCCATCTCCCCCTCTCTGCTGCAGTGCTGTGCCCATCTCCCCTTTTCTACTGCAGTGCTGTGCCCATCTCCCCCTCTCTGCTGCAGTGCTGTGCCCATCTCCCCCTCTCTGCTGCAGTGCTGTGCCCATCTCCCCCTCTCTGCTGCAGTGCTGTGCCCATCTCCACCTCTCTGCTGCAGTGCTGTGCCGATCTCCCCCTCTCTGCTGCAGTGCTGTGCCCATCTCCCCCTCTCTGCTGCAGTGCTATGCCCATCTCCCCCTCTCTGCTGCAGTGCTGTGCCCATCTCCCCCTCTCTGCTGCAGTGCTGTGCCCATCTCCACCTCTCTGCTGCAGTGCTGTGCCCATCTCCCCCTCTCTGCTTCAGTGCTGTGCCCATCTCCCCCTCTCTGCTGCAGTGCTGTGCCCATCTCCACCTCTCTGCTGCAGTGCTGTGCCCATCTCCCCCTCTCTGCTGCAGTGCTGTGCCTGTCTTCCCCTTTCCTCCCTCACCCTTTCAGGTTCACTCTGTTGTTACAAAAGAAGATAGTAACCAATTAGGTTTTCCCCACCTTTCTGGTTTCCTTAGTAATAACTGGGCACACTGCCTCATATATTGTTTCATGCCATATTTCTTGGCTCAAATAATTTTTGTATGTGTTCCTGTATGACTTATGTTTGAAGCCTACCATGGGAGCTCCCAAGGCTTCAGCACTTTCATAATTAAATGGACCCTCATTTCCTTTGAATTAATGCATTTTGTCACTCCTCTCCCACTTTATCTGTATAGACTGTTATACAGTCATTTTTATCTGAACCTGAATTTCTGTTAATTTTTCTAGACTTCATTTCATTTCACCTTTATTCACTCTAATAAACAGGCAAACAGGCCTTCACTACATTAATAAAGTTATTCCGTTAACTTGTCTTTAGTGCAAATCTTACAAATTAGCCATTATTTGACACACACCCATTCTAGTAATTCAGAAATGTGAAAACGATTGCTTGAGATAGATTATAAAACTGAAACACTTTGCTCAGGTTACTGAGTACTGACAAAGGCTATAAAGATTTACACAAATATGGCCGAAAGTAAATTTCAAGGAACTTAATACTATACATAGTACTTTGTTAAATAATACTATATGTAGTACTTTGTTAAATAATACTATACATAGTACTTTGTTAAATAATACTATATGTAGTACTTTGTTAAATGATTTATTCACCGATCTGCTGAGCACTTGTAGAGGAACAACAAGGGAAATGATATGAATTCTGCCTTACTAGTACAATTTTATGCAATTTACTTAGCAAGTTAGCTAATTAGTTAGTTTTACTTTTGTTTACTGTGTTAATCCCAGTAGCCATGTGGTATATTTCCTCATAAGACTCAAAATGGTATTTTTACTGCCTAGACATATTTTAGCCTAGGTAACAAAGAAACTCACAAAATCCTTTTGTTGTTGTTGTTGAAGAAATGTTTCATAATATTTTAAATCCATTTGTGCTACTACTAAGATGGGTAGATTGGACAGTAGTTTAATATCTCATATGATGTTATCCTATGAATATAGCCTATACCCTCCCCATACTGTGACGTAGTGTCACTGGAACCATACCTCTTAACTCTACAGATTTTTTCAGAATGTCCAGATTTTCGCCTCAAATGTTTTGGTGCATTTTTATAAAATTGTGTTTTTTGGCAAATTAGTGGCAACTCATTAAAGACTTCATACCCTTCAGAAAAATTATGCTAATACAAAACCTGTTATTCTCTCAACTTTCTTAAGTTTGTAAGAGCAATATTTAAAATTGTCCCTATTTTGGGGGCTTTGTTCCACTTTTGTTTATATCTTTGTCCAGATTGCTTGCTCTAAGAGGTTGACAGGTATGATTGGAACATTAATCTAAGCACCTATTATAGGAAATGAAGTGACAACCTCATAGCATTTACAGGCATCAAAACTGATTGTATTATCTGCTGAACCAAAGACACATCAAATGTGCCATCTGTTAAATAAAGTTTATGTCTTTAAAGCACATATATCACAGAGTTCTGAAAAGCAGCAGCTTTCTGCAATGTTTTTCTTAATATAATTGTTAGAGGATGAGAGTCAGTTGGTAGAAAAGTGCTATAGCTTTTATGCTGCAGCACTAGGGGTTCTCAAATCCCATGACACTTGACAATGTAATGCATTGGAGGTAAGCACTCTTCCTCCTATACAGCAACAAAGGGTTGGCATAATAGTTCAGATGCTTACCTCACAGACATAAGGTGCGGGGTTTGAGTCTCACCTTTGAAAGGGAAATTGGCGAATCTTAAAATGGCCCTCAAAGGAAACTATCCACGTGCTTGCCTTTAACCACTACCTGTCTATTGCCTCCATTCTTTTCTGTCTCATATCCACTAATGTTGACATAGCCTTCCACAGACAGAATTAATTGTATGAACAAAATTATTAGTCCACTCACAAAGGAAGATGATTGGCATACAGCTATTCAATTCTCTTTCCATGTCATTTATCCAGGTCCTAGGTCATTTGTCAGGCAGACATTTCCACTTTCCAGACAGGAATGGTAACATTCCTTCAGTAAGGGGTCTATGTTATATTGTCAAAAAAACCTAATCAGTGAACGCCTGTTTGCCAACCACTAAACAGTGAAATCCAACTTCTTTAAATAGCCATTTCAGTGAATTTTTTCCTAGGGGAAAAAAATCACTTGGCCAACCAAAAATCAGACAAACTTTCAACGTCACCCCCTAACTAAATATACCAACTCCAAGATCGCGCTACAGTGGGGAAAAGGCAAATTCCCAGCGATGTAGAAAGCAAGGTGAAGCCAGTGCCAATAAGGAGATGAAGCAGACTCAAAATCCAATTTTGTATAGTACTAACCAACTCGAAAAAGCCACAATACAAACTCCAATGGTTTCGGCCTAGTCCTAACTTCTTCAGAATACAAACTGTCTTCACATCTCACTCATTTTATACATCACCAATTATTCAATAATCACTCAATTAATAGCCTAATTTCCCGCCAAAAATTATTAAAAAGGAAATGGCATTGTATAAAAAATTCTTACTGTTTACATACAACCAAATTAATTCAATATTAGTACTCATACATATATATATATGTTCTAAAGTAATATGCTAAATACTCTTTAAAAACTACTAACTAAGTACCTAAACAATCTGTTTAGTTAAACTATGTGATACTTATTTATGTATATACATAAATAAAAACTTATTTAATTAATAATTTATCCACAATATATTATATAATGTGTGCCTATACCTATATTTAATACTCAACTAAGAGCTATATTGTGCCAAAATATCCCTTGTAAGAATACAGTATATAACAAAATTTATAAAAAATAAAATAAAAATGTAAATGTGCAACTAGTATGCATATATAAAAACACAGCCAGTATACCCTATGTTATAGTAATGAGATATATAATATACATATTTGATTCAAATACAGTTGATGTTTATACATTTGTAGTATGCAAATGAATATTTATTGAATTGATTATACTAACCTATCATGATATAAGTTATCCTAAACTATTAATGTTCATGATTATGTATATAGATAAATTATGTATAACCAATTTTATAATGACTTGAATAATAATAAATATAATATAATATTATGTATAATACCATACATCATTTATTGTATATTCTATTCAATTTTAATAATGGCATGATGGTCATATATTCATTTATACCCGGAGGTATACATGAATTGAGCTGAATCTGCCATTTGAGTTCTTCCATATCTAAATGATACATGGTTATTCTTCCTTGTGGATCCTGTTTAATTTGATTAACCACCATAAATTTAAATTTATGATTGTTGTTGTCTATAATGTGTCTTGCTAGAGCATTACTATTTTTGTGATGCTGAATATCTAATAAATGTTCTTTAATTGCTCTCTGAATTTTCTTTTTGTTTTTACATTGCTGACACAATGCTATATATACCACGTTAGTTGTGAAACAATTATAATGTCCATGTATCCTGATATTACATTCATTGACCCTGACATTAGTACCTGTCTCATGAATGTGACTACATGTGCTGCATGTCCCACATCTATAATTCCCTTCTTTTGCTCTTTTATATATCTCAATTTTCCTTTTATTTTCTAATATATTTTTGAAAGAAGGACTCTTCTTATATACAAATTTTATTGGTCCATTAAATATTTGTCTTCCTATTTTATCATTGATAAAGAATCCCCAATTTCTATTAATGATATGTTCTATATCTTTAGAACTATCATCAAATTTAATAATATATAATGGGATGTTGTTATAACTATCTTAATCCATTATATCTTCATTATCAAATGATATTTTATTTAACGAACCTGTTTCAGCGAATTCTTTCCTAGGGGAAAAAAAGCTTAGCCATCGCTGGGGATTATTTAGCATATTACTTTAGAATATATATATATATATGTATGAGTACTAATATTGAATTAATTTGGTTGTATGTAAACAGTAAGAATTTTTTATACAATGCCATTTCCTTTTTTTAATTTTTTTTTGAAAATTAGGCTTTATTTTTGATGATTGAATAATATTGGTGATGTGATAAAATGAGTGAGATGTGAAGACAGTTTTCTTCTGAAGAAGTCGAGAGTGAGATAGATTTTTTTTTTTTGCAAAATGCGCGTGCAAATGCTCGTAATTCAAAATAAAAAAATTTTTTTAATTTATTTTTTTTTTTTTTTTTATTTTTTTTTTTTTTTTTATATGATATCTACATCCAAATAGTTAATTTTATATTCTTGGACATTATAAGTGAATTTCAAAAATTTGACTGTGGTATTGATGTATTCTAGAAATTTTTCTAATGTATTTGGATCTTTATTTTTATCTTTATCCCATATGATAAATATGTCATCCAAATATCTGGTATACATAATAAGATGGTCCCGAAACTCTGTTGTAAATAGATAGTTGTGTTCCCAATAACTCATGATGAGGTTTGCATACATGGGGGCACAAGGTGCCCCCATGGCTACTCCACTTGTTTGTTGGAAATAACTACCTTCAAAAAAGATATAATTATTATTAAGTACTATTTCCATAAGATTTATTAATGTGTTAATTTGATCTTGTTCATAAAGATTCGTCCCATATAGTTGTTCTTCAAGCCATAAAAGACCTACATCATGAGGAATTGTGGTGAATAAGTTGACAACATCTATTGTTATGAAAACATATTCTCTCTCCATACAGATCTTATTAAGTCTACTCAAAAAATCCCATGAGTCTTTGGTTATGTAACTGAAACATTTCATGCTTTCCTTGAAAAAATGATCCAAATACCTGCTTATGTTGCATGTTACACTTCTCTGTCCATCTACTATGGGTCTAAATTCAAGATTATTAAGGCCTTTGTGTATTTTTGGTATTCCGAAGATACCACTGATAACTGGATGTTCATTTCTTAAAAATTCATATTCTTTTTCAGTGATACCCCCTTGATATAACATATCTTCTAACATGTTATCTATTCTTTTATAAGCTATATGCACTTGATTTCTACTAATTTCTAGATAGGTCTTACTCATTAACATGTTAATCATATATAAGCTGTAATCGGTATAGTCCATGATGACTATACCATTACCTTTGTCAGGCCTCATAATTCTGAATTTTGGATCATTTTTTATGTCATTAAGTAGTTGTTGTTCGGTTGTTGTAATATTAACATGTTTATTATGTATATATTTTTTATAATATGTTCTCATATCATATTCACTTCTCCTTTCAAAGTACATAATTTCATCATTCATGGGAGGATTGAATAGGCTTGGTTTCGTGAACATACCATCTACCCGATTGTGACATTCAATACTATTGTTAAAATATGCTTTTAAATTCAATTTCATAGCTTTAAGTCTAATATAGATTCTACCATATTGCCTTTAATACATGGGACATAACTAAGTCCTTTTGAGAATAAATCAGCATGTTCTACTGTTATATGCTTGGAAGAATAATTATATATTTTATAATCTTGCTTTGTATTCATGATAATTTGTGGGTTACTTAAAAAATGCTCATTATTATTTGCTATTAAATCTATATTCAAATTTGCTTCTACATTTGCTTCTTGTAGTTGCATATTGTCGTCATTCCCAGTGATATAATTATCTGGATTGTGATCTATGTAAAAATTAACTAAATGATTATAATCGCTGGGATGTGCTATTGTATGCTCTAAACTAAATGTATTACTTTCAATATGTATGCCATCACTTGTCCCATCTTCATTATACTCATATGTGCTTAATTCTAATAACACATTATCATGCTCATGATTATCTGTATTTTGAGACAGATGAATATATGAACAACTATTATTATCATACTTATGCATACTGCTGTTATCATGTATCACATTTGTAATAGGTACATAATCATCTGAAGAAATAGTTGGTACACTGTAATTGTCACTGTTACAAGTAGGCATGGTGAAAAAGTCTGTGTGGGACTTACTCACGATATGGAATTGATGTTCCGAACTGTCCAAGAAAGGAATTGCATGAGGTCCAACAGTAAGTACCATTGATGTCTGTGCTTCAGTTATGCCACCGATGCTGTCAATTACAGTCTCCGTTTTTTGCCCGCTGTAAGTCCCAAAAAAGTTTGTTTAGGTCTAGTGCCTGTTGTGTGAAGTTCTTGCTGGTTATTCACTTCATGTTGATTCTTTAAATGATCCGAACGTCTTATGCCTTCATCCGGAATCTCCTCGCCTTCATTACAGATGTTGTCGTCATCACCCTCAAACGGCGGATTAGCTAACTGTGGCCAACATTGGCTGTGTTTGAGCCTGCTATGGTTGGTTTTTTTTTTTGTGCACTTAGGATATGCTTGGTGTTGTGCATACCTATGTAGATCTCGTTGAATTTTGTGACATTTCTTCCGAAAAATGGTATCACAACATGCTGTTACATCAGTAATAATATGTGTATACTGATCGTATACATGCTCGAACAAAAGGTCTTTAGATATGTTGCCATTTAATTCTTCTAATTGAGTTAACAGTTCTGTAATTTTTATATCATTATGTTTGACTATGATTTCCATGAGTCGGATACCACAATTGTCGAAAAAAGCATGTAAGTCATATAACATATTGTCATTATGTTCACAGCCGTTTGGATACCTCCAAAACCGTAAACCTTTGGGAATGATTCCCAATTCGATGTTCCGCGACAAATAGCTGTTTTCAAGTTGAAATCGTTTTAACTAAAACAGTTTTTTTTTTTCTCAAAAAGTTTTAACATATCCTGCATTGGTTGTATATCTTGTATGGTGTCTACTGTAGTAGTTAGTTTAGTAGGACCGTTTGAAAATTTATACTTGTTATTTTTCCAGTTGATAACATCTTGTACAGTTTGTTCTTTATTTCCATATTGAATATTACCTTGCATGATGGAGTTTTTTAGTGAGCAATTTCTGTATCAGAACCGAGTGTTCTTGTAAAGTTTCATTAATCTGCTGCAACATGCTCCTGACATCTACCGGACCACTCTCGCTCGCCATTTAACTTGTAACCAAAACACTTATCTGGAACTTGATGATAAGGAGATGAAGCAGACTCAAAATCCAATTTTGTATAGTACTAACCAACTCGAAAAAGCCACATTACAAACTCCAATGCGAACACTGCTTTATTGACCCAGGTTTCGTCCTTCCGAACTTCTTCAGAATACAAACTGTCTTCACATCTCACTCATTTTATACATCACCAATTATTCAATAATCACAAAATTATTAAAAAGGAAATGGCATTGTATAAAAAATTCTTACTGTTTACATACAACCAAATTAATTCAATATTAGTACTCATACATATATATATATATTCTAAAGTAATATGCTAAATAATTCCCAGCGATGGCTAAGCTTTTTTTCCCCTAGGAAAGAATTCGCTGAAACAGCCCTTCACGGGAGATGGATTTTGCTGTTTAGTGGCCGACGAACATGTGTTCACTGAAGAGGTTTTTCAGCAATGTAATATAGACCCTCAGTAAGCGGGAAAAAACGTTTTATTGTTATTAGTTGGTGTCTTTGTTTTTCTTCTCACTGTGATTGTTTACTCTATCTTATAGTTATCTTTTACTGGGCTATTCCTTACCATCGTGATTTAAATAAATAAAGATTAAGTTGGTATGTAAAATAACAGGATTACTGCCCATAATAGCAGCCATCGATGCTTGATATGGTGGTATGGAGAGCAAAGGCACATGCACTGCAGGTTTAATCAAAAAATGTTTATTTATCTGTTTGTTCAAAATTATGTTTTATTTGTTCTTGTTGTTGTTTTTAACATTTTAGCATGTAGTAAACTCACAGGTGCAGATGTGATACACCTGTGTGTTTTTAGATTTTGGAGACGTGTGATAAATTGTTCTATGTGCTGTTAATTATATTCCCATAAGGCTAAGTAAAAAAGTCTCCTCCCAATCCCTTGACTTGAACTTGGTACAAGGATCTGTTTTCATTCTTAATCAAATAAAGGATGTTTACTTGTGATTTTTACTGCCAAAGCAGATGAGACTTCTGTATTCTTGCAGGTATTATTTAATGTTCTATTAGGTTTTATTAAAATTACAATGTGGTGGCTTTGCCTTTGCCTTATGTGATATATGTTTTCAAGTCTGAATGAGGCCATGGTCAGATTTATAGCTTGGTTTGACTTTCCAAAGCCTAAAGAATGAAAAATAGGATTATGTCTTTTAAAATCCATTTGAGATGAAATGTGTTATCTGTAATTCTTGCTATATGGCTTGCTGAGCTGGATTTTTTGCTTGAGATGTTAAGGAGGTCGGCTAATATCAGTGCTGTTATATCAAGTGTTCAAAAAGCCTTAGATATCAATATACTACTTAAGAGTATTTTGTTCTTGTGTTAAGTGGTTCAGGAATTTTTAGCAGTGGTAGGATTTTTCTATACTGTGCTACATTTCACTACATTGCTTAACTTATTTCAAGGGAGTTTGTGTGTGTCTGTATACATTTGTCTGAGCCATGTGTGTGTATAAATGTGTGTGCATGTGCCTGTGTGTGTATGGAATTGTGTGTGTATGAATCCAGTTGTGGGTTACTGACCAATATGTATTTATTTTTCTTCTCTGATTCCCCTTAATATAGCTGCTTTATTCAATATGGTTAAATCTGTCTGATTTTTCTTTCCTTTTCTCGTTCCTCTTCATGGATATGGGAACTAAAAGATTTTCTCTATTTAAGAGGTGTGCTTTGATGCGGTTAGTCCCCTGACATGTGCAACACATGTAAATTACAGTGGATAATTTTGGAAAAGACAGTAAATGATGGGAGGAACTCATTGATGTCAGAGCTGTACAGTCTCTCACCCTGATGCCTCTCAACAAAACAATTGTTTTTAGTATATTTCATAAATAATAAACTAAGGATATTGTGAATATTCTGAAACTTTTTTCTTTCATTTGAATATAGAGTACAGAGTGCTTTAAATTGAGTGAAATGCCACCTTACAAAGTAATTCTGCACACCATGGATTCCAGGGTGCTATGTCTGACAGTGCACATGGTTATGGGATTTATGCCACTTGTTTCTCCAAATCTTTGCCAAGGATCATATAATCACACTTTCTGATTCTCTGATATTTTTAGTTCTTTTTCACTAACCTGCTTTATCCTATAACCTTCTACCCCTGTACTCTTGTCCATGACTGGGTCCACTAGCTACTTCTTACCCCTCTGGTCATATCCAAATCTGTGTTGGATCCATTTGCTGAAACTAAGGGCATCCAGCAAGGTGGGTGGGGGACACTCACTATCTAGTATAGGCATCTGGTGCTAGATGAGCCAGCTATAGTTCTGGATGTGTGCCATATAGTTTTCTACCCATCGGTCTAAATAATGGCTACACCTTTCTCAGATAAACAACATTGCATAAATATTCTTATAATAAATAAATATCAGCCACAAGGGCTTAAATGAATGAACTTTGCTTAAATAATAAAGAAAAATTGTGCATATACAAAGTAAAATGTAAGCTGGTTTTCACAGAGAGAGTTTAAAAAAGGCAATAAAAGGATAGGATGTATAAAAACCTAAGCTCCATTTATATAAATTATTTGACTAATGTAGTACAGGAACACTGATAACTAGCTAACATCACAGATGGTGTCACACAGATGAAACAATATAACATCATAATCTTGTGGCACACAGTTATATAGCATGTAAGCAACACAGATGGTGTCACACAGATGAGACAATATGACATCATAATCTTGTGGCACACGGTTATATAGCATGTAAGCATCACAGATGGTGTCACACAGATGGGACAATATGACATCATAATCTTGTGGCACACAGTTATATAGCATGTAAGCATCACAGATGGTGTCACACAGATGAGACAATATGACATAATCTTGTGGCACATGATTATATAGCATGTATTTGCCCAGACCACAGTGTCCATGTTATCCTCATCCTGCTACTGGGGAAACAAATTATAAAAACTGGTCTTTTGCTCATAATAACAACCACCCCTGTTTGCCAAGACACATCACCACATGCTTTTCTTGAATTATGAATCCTACTTCTGTGTTAAAGTCAGTGTAGCAATTACATCCCATTGGTCTTTCAGCTTTGTTTATTAAATTAAAACAAGGTGCAAGCATGTCAGGAGATAAGTCACATTGGAGAAAAACATGAGAAAATGAAGAATACATTCAGTTTTAATTGGTGGCAGCTGGTGACTTCAAAGCAAGGGGCACTGCAAGAAGCAACTGAATGGCTGAGGTTAACTGGAATGGGGTGGCATTCTATTACTGAAGATCAGTCACCTTCACCTGCAGTCAAACAGCTGCTGTCATTCACTTTCATCCAATGACTGCCTCCGTATGCAACTACTCATTATAGCAACATTACTGACTATATAAACACCTCACATGTCTCATTGCTATCATTAAGACCAGCCTTAGGTGAAATGGAACCCTAGACAAAGGATTCCAAAAGCCCTGTTTTCCCACTAGTCTCTCCTGTACTTCCCAGCACCTCTCCCCTATTTTTCTCTTTCATCCTGGCCCTACACTATCAATATAGATTACTTCTTCCTTCCTTTTTCAAACTTGGCCTTAACTGTTCCCTCCACTCCCATGCTTTTAACTGGCCAGGATTCTACTGTCATAAGTCTGGAGGATGTAAGTGAATTAAGCGGGGGGGGGGGGGGTTGGGGCTGGTTTGCCTCCAGAAGGCATAGAATTTTAAATATTCTGAGGCACATTTAAGAGCTTTTTTTTTTTTTTTTTTATAATTTTTTGACCTAATGATGGCTGAACATAAAAATCATGAGTAAAGAAAGAAATTCAATCTTATTTGTTCTTTCTTTCAAGGAAAAATAAGTTGTGTCTAAAGCTTAATAGTCAACGCTGACAAAAGACCCCCCCCCCCAGAACTGAGAAGACAAATGCAAATATATACAAATCCTGTCTGAGAATAGTGCCTGTCTTGCTGGCCCTTCAAAGAGACATAGCTATCTTCTGCTCACCATACTACTTACATGCAATTATTTCAGGCATGGGCATTAATGACATCTAGCCTACCAACATACCAAAACTGTTGTCCCCATATCAAGTGTCCACGCTGTTCTTAAAAATATCAGAACTAGCGATTGTTTTAATGCAGTTTATTAGTCTACTCCCTGCTTCAGCTGCTGTCTAAGAGAACAACTTAGTACACCTCATTCCTATAGAACCTTCTAGACAGCTTGTCTGATGATTCTCTACTACTTTTGATAACCTCAAACATTCACAGAAGTAGTTGTTTCTAAATGTCCTATATGCATGAATAAGGTCTTCTCTTAAATATCTATATGAGGCACTGTACAAGTTCAGATATTTTAGTCTTTCACAATAACTTAAATTTTCACTTCTATGGATGTCCTTGGTATATATTCACTGTACTCTATCCAGTTTACTCATACTTGGTTTCTAATAAGGTTTACGTACTGTTATTCCATACTCATGTTTGGGTCTAATGTAACTAACAAACAATGACTTAATCTTTTCTGATGTCCTAGACTTTATAAATATTTTTATACAACCTATAGTTTTATAACTATCATTAACAAATGACTTGATATGATAAGAAAAAGTTAGAGTTGCATCTACCCATATAAACAGGTCTTTAAATGAAACTGCAGTTTCAATCACTGTGTGCTGTGTTAGTCACCTTTCAGGTTATGTCTCAAAAAAATCATATGCTTAGTTTTTTTATGTATTTATCAGCATATTATTCTCCTGTGACAAATGATCAATTTAGTCAAGTTCTTTTGCAGACATGCCCTATCTGTAACTCATGTAATTGGTTTACCCAATTTCACATCATCTGCATATAGACTGTAGAATACCTCAGATGAAAAAGTTAGATCTGAAAGATACAACAGAAATAAGTATGGGGCTAGGACAAAGTCCTGTGGGACACTCTGGTTGTAACCTCAAATTTCACCTGTCCAGTTGCTGTATGATACTTACCATGTCCTATTTGTAAGCCATGCAGCTTTCCATCTTATGAAGAATACATCAATCCCTAGGTGTTCAAATTTATTGATCAGTATTTTTGCGTATGACCCTTTCAGACGCTGAAGTTAAATCTATAGAAAATTCGTCATTGCACAATTTTTCATTGATAGCTGTTATTATATTGTTATAGAACATCATGTTACAGGTGGTAATAGATCTATTTTCCCAGCCTTTCCAGTTCTGACAATAACTTATCCAATATTACCTTTTCCATTATTTGTCCACAACATGACTTAAGGGTCTGTATGACTCTGGATTTGTCCTACTCTTCTTTTCCGTAAAGACAGGTTTAACAAGTGCATGTCTCCAATCTTGAGAAATCTCTCCATATTTATATGACCTAGTAAATAATAGACATAATGGTAATTTTAAGTTCCTGCTGAAGTGTTCTCAGGTCATTATTATTAATTCCATCCCTTCCCTTTCCTTTGTTTAGATTCAGTTTGCATAGTTCTTTTTCAATATAATGTAATTTGATTTCAGTACAAAGGTTATCTGGATGTCACTAGGACAATTTATCTCCCTCTTTGTGAAGCCAAACTGCGTTGTATAAGAGTATGCAAATATATCTAAAATCTGTTGTCATTTTGTATGTCTTTACTGCTTTCTCATCTTATGTATCTATAAAATAGTTTCCTATTATGCTCAATATTTTTATATAATTTTCTTCAACTTTTTCCTTGATCTTGTCTCACACTATAATTTGTCTGTCCAGTCTATTTCAGTTTTCAATGTTGCAGTTTTATCTTTTTTCCATGTTTATATTTTTTGTCTCTCACCTTAATCAAGTATCTTGTCTTATGGAAATATATATCTTCCTGCCATTTTGTGCCCATTTCCTGATGGTAAACATTTGTTTGATTTTTTTGCACTCAAACAATTTCTCTTTCAAAACTTTCCACATTCCTTCTGCAGTTTTTCCACTGAATATATCACTCCAATTAGTTTTACATCGTGACTGCTTTGCTTCTTTATAATCTGGTGTTAGTCTTATGTGCATTAGTTTACATTTCAGTTTGGCAGACTTATCTAGCAAAAAAAGTTAACCTTTATAACCCCATGATCACTGCATGTCAATGGTGGTAAAACATGGCATGAAATAACAGTAATTTCTTTAGAAACACAAATAATGTATAGTATGCCCCATTCCTTGGTAGGCTTTTTTTACAGTCTAAAGCAGGTGGTAATAGATCCAACAATTGTTACATGTTTCAGGATTGTCTTTATTGTCACATTTGCACAATCTATAGTATTGGTGTTATTATTGAACATGTAATAATCACAGATCTCATAACTATCCTTAATCCCTATCATAACACCTCCACCTGATTTTTTGTTAGAATGTCTGTTACAATAAAAACTTTTATACACTGACAGAGATGGTTTACAGTCATTGTTCTTTAACCATGTTTTACAAACAATAACAACATCAATCTTATGAGAATGTAGCAAACTTTCCAGTTAAAAAACTTTATTATTAATGCTGCTAGCATTAACAACCATGAAAAAATCATCAGATGTTGCTATCAGCGAACTGTTAAAATTTCAACCTGGCAAAAATCCTGCCTTGTGTTTGTCAAATACTATAAAATATCCCCTGTAAAAATTCTCTTCCCTGATCTTGACAAGTGCACAATATCCCTTCTGAACACATGCCCAAAATTATTCTCTGATGCCCTACACATTTCCATTTTTTAAAAAGGGGCTTTTTGCACATAGGTGTTTATGTTGATTGCCGACATGCCGCAAAAAAAAAAAAAAAAAAAAAAAGACAGAAAACACAGGAGAAGAACAAATGTTGAACATTGCTCTTCACCTTACAACTTCTTTTTGCAGTGGGGTAGAACCTCCTGCACCTCCCCATGTGGAGGGGCAAGCCCCGCATATTTCCTGAACTTATATATATATATATATGTATATATATATATATATATATATATATATATATATATATATCAACTCCACGATCACTATACTTTGGCCAAAAGGTAATATTCTGAAAAATATCTACTCTGACTTGGCTTATGTTAGTTCATTCTTTCAGCCATTCAGTTTCCATATTTTGGGACTTGTTCTAGCAGGTCCAACTTTTCAAACGGTTACCAAAATTAACACATGTGACATCCACAGGTCATTGCTCTTGGAGCATAATAGGTCAGAAACATTATTTTTCAGCACTTGCTAATTATATATACTAATGCTGAGATCACACTATGCCTGAAGAAGGGGCATATTCTCCTCCCGTAGGGTCACCAATCTCACTCACCTGATGACCATCTGTTTTGCTGATCAAAGTGTATTGACAAAACGGTTCTACTATCAAATCTTGAAATACTGAAATATCGAATTTCAGTATCTTGAGACGAAAATAACAAAAGTTAAAATCCTGAAACATGAAAATTTTCTCAGGGCAAGTAAATACTTACCGAAAATTACAAACTACACACTGTACCGTCAAAAACCCACCTAGGTGGGGGACTATGCCCCACAACTCCCCTAACTAGCTATCTATCGATACATATATATATATATATATATATATATATATATATATATATATATATATATATATATATATATATATATATATATATATATATATATATATATATATATACCAACTCCAGGATCGCACTACAGTGAGGAAAAGGACATATCTTCCCATGATGGGCAAGTGTTTACTTGCCCTGGGAAATTTCTGTGTTTCAGGATTTCACTTTTGTTATTTTTGTTTTGAGATTCTGAAATTTGATATTTCAGTATTTTGAGATTTGAAAGTGGAACTGACTAAACAGATATCAACATTTATGAGTTGTTCTTATTTTAAATGCACCCATATTAATTTTGGGGAGACCCAGAGACCTCTTTTTGCATTCTTTTGTATATTTTTCTTAGGGTATACTAATCTTCCAGGACATCCAGTACAGTGTTTCAGACTACTCAAAGGTCTCATTCAGAAATGTAAAGGATTTGATAAATGACTAACCATTTCTAAGAGGTAGTCATATTTTGCACTGTTTTTGTGGTCAGGACCATATTAAAATTAATATATAGTTTTCCCATTAAAGAGGAGGTCTCTCTCTCTCACACACACACACACACACACACACACACACACACACACACACACACACACACACACACACACACACACACACACACACACACACACACACACACACACACACACACAAATACACACGTGTGCGCACTCTAGAAAGCAGGATGTTTTACTTACTAACATCAACTTGGCTAAGCACCATAAATGAGGGAGGGATTTAATTGCAATAATATGGTACAAAAGTCATAGAATGAAGGCTTGTTCTTGCACCAACAACAATTGCATTACAAAGTATACAAGTGTTGCTATTTTAACACAGGCCAATAACTTGACATCATGCAACATGCTTATACATTCACAGCTTAATGCATGTCAACCCTAGTTCCATGTGTACTCAGGAACCTGTATCGTTTTTTGATTTCTATTGTGTTGGTGTTTACCTTTCAAAATGACTTATTGCTGTTTGACATGTAGATTTTACCTTGTTACTACTTCAATGCATAAGTTCGCCCTGTGTCTGCTATCCTATTTTTCCAGGTTTTTACTATTTTTTTCTGTTTATATATTGTGCAATATCTAACAAATGTAACAGGTATTTGGAAAATTTTAACTGTCAAACTGACCTGGATCATGGCTGAAGAAAATCTGTCGGTTGTTCTTCTTTCGGCTTTTCCCCGTTAGGGGTCACCACAGCAGAACTCTGGTGCGCTAATGATTGGCAGTAGATTTTTTTATGGGTGCCGAGGTGCCAGTTCGATGCCCAACCTTCAATGAAGGCATGCCCATTCTACGCATGTCTTTCGAACGCCTCGCCTGCTGGGAGAACATGTAGACTCCACACAGAAGGCGCTCCAGCCGAGAATCGAATGGGAGAACCTCTTGCTGTGAGGCAACAACACTAGCGCCGCACCACCGTGGCTTGGTGAGCGATCCAAATGGGCTAACAGAATAATAATTTTACAGTATTTGGATTTTTTTCTGTCAGAAAAATTGCCTTTAGCTATGATTAGGCCCAATGCAGAATCACCATTATCCTTGTGTTGAGGGTTTTGGGTGCTGAAAGGAGTGATATGTCATAGGAATGACAGCCGAGAGGTATTACTGGGTAGGCATTGCACATCAAATGTGAACATTTTCACAAATTAGCTTAGTGTCTTCCCACCTCCACCACCTAAACTCAGTTAATGCAAGTTAAATAAATCTTATCATGTAAATACGTCAGCAATATTTAGCAGACAATCCTCACATAAAATGATGCACAACAGGACATAACTAATTTTAATAGCCTGGTTAATTAATTCTTTGTTTGCCTGGTTAATAATTCCCACAGTAACATCTATAAAACAGGCTTGATATCAACAGCTGAATTTGGGACAAAAAACGGAATACTATCAAAATAATCTACTTTATGTTTGCCAATATCTCATCCAAGTGCACTTAAAGTATTTTTACCTAATCATGAAATATATATGTGGAACACAGTTAAATATTTAATTCAGTTATAGCATCAGTATTTTGATGGTTCTGTGGCATAGAATGATAAAGATCCTGGCTGTAATCCAGGTCACCATGTAGAGCTAATGATCTGAGTGCTGCAGGAGCTGATGTGGGGGACAGAAATGATAAGACAGAGGTTATTTGCCTTTCTCAGAGAAAAGAAGGTGTCCTGAAACATTTTGTAAAAAAGCAAGGTGAGGCCGATGCCAATAAGGAGATGAACAGATATCCACTATATAGCAAACCAAACTGCTAGGTACTGACCAACTCCAAAAACTGCAGGAAAGACTCTGTAACCACCTTTTCACGAACACTGCTTTATTGTTTGACCTAGGTTTGAACTTCCTCAGAATACAGTCTATCATTCTACCCCACTTATTTATACAATGCTGATTATTCAATAATCATTTAATTAATAACCTAATTTCCCGCCATACATTCTTAAAAGGGAAATGGTATTATTCAAAAAATATTTTTGTTCATTTAAAAACAACACATATTAATGCATTATCCTCTCATATGCATTTTACAAATTAATATATACAATCTAATACAAAAAATTAACTTTCAAAAATTCTAATAATCTATATATAAATATATATTTGAATACTTGTTTTATCAATTTTACCATGATATTGTTATGAATGATATATTACCCTATATAATGCCAATGTGCTACGTGTATACCATGTTAAGTATATTTATTAACCCTATAATATTATTGAATGCTTATATATATATATACCTTTGTTACCATGAATTCATTTGTATAATTATAAATGAAATATGTATAATTATATATACTACTAGTGTATTTACTTATAAGCAAAAGACTTAACTATGTTGTATGGAATATTTGATGTATTTCTATCTATTTTAATCAGTTAATATATTTATATTTTAATGTGTAAAAATTGCACCCTATTAATATTGATTATATATTGTAAATGTATATGTTAATAATGTATTCCAATATTTGATCTTATAAATTCATATTGTATTTGAATTATAAATTATAAATATAGTACCTTGTATATGGATGTTATGCTATATCATGCATTATATATTCTATTTAATTTTAATATTGGCATAATACTCATGTATTCATTTATACCCGGAGGTATACATGCATTAAGTAATATTTGCCATTTCAATTCTTCCATATCTAAGTGATATATGGTTGTCCTTCCTTGTAGGTCTTGTTTAATTTGAGTTACAACCATAAATTTAAAAGTATGATCTTTGTATTCCATAATGTGTCTTGCTAAAGCATTACTATTCTTCTGATGTTGAATATCCAATAAATGTTCTTTAATTCTTTCTCTGAATTTTCTTTTCGTTTTTCCCACGTAAAATGCCTTACGCTGTTGACACAATGCTATGTATACTATATTGATTGTGTGACAATTGTAATGTCCGTGTATTGTTATGTTGCATTCATTAATTATAATATTAGAACCTGTTACGTGAATATAATTACATGTCCTACATGCTCCACATTTAAAATTTCCATTTCTTGCACTTGTGTATTGTCCAGTATTTCTTTTGTGTTCTAATATATTTTTGAAGGAAGGACTCTTCTTATATACAAATTTTATTATTCCAAAAAATATTTGTCTCCCAATTTTGTCGTTAACAAAAAAATCCCAATTTCTCCTAATGATACCTTCTATGTCTTTGGAACAATCATCAAATTTAATAATATATAATGGAATGTTATTATAAGATTGTTCGTCCATTTTATCTTCATTTTGAATCGATATTATACCAGTTTTTAAAATTGCTGTATAAATTCCATTCCTTCTTTTGTTTGTTACTTCTTCATATATCTGAACACAAAATTGTTCTGGATATCCCCTGTTCATAAAAAGCTGCATAATATATTTCATTTCTTCTATGAAGTCAAGTTCTTCACTGACCATTCTGGCCGCCCTGACCATCTGCCCCTTCACAATGGCTTTTTTCTGATGGTCAGGGTGCCAACTGTCAAAATATTTGAAAATGTAGGTTTTCTATGTATTTTTGTATTCAACTTATTTGTTTGTTTGTCATGTGTTATATCCACATCCAGGTAATTAATGCCATTTTCTTGGACATTATAAGTAAACTTCAAAAATTTTACTGTATTATTTATATACTGTAAGAATGTATCCAATATATTTATATTATTATTTGGATTCCATATAATAAAAATATCATCCAAATATCTGGTATACATAATAATATGCTCACGAAACTCTGTAGTAAATAGATAGTTTTGTTCCCAATAACTCATGATTAGATTTGCATACATGGGGGCCCCATTGCTACTCCACTGATTTGTTGAAAATAGCTACCTTCGAAAAATATATAATTATTATTCAATACAATTTCCATTAAATTTATTAATGTATTGATTTGGTCTTGTTCATATAGCTTTGTCAAAAAAAGTTGTTCTTCCAGCCATAAAAGGCCTACATCATGGGGTATTGTAGTAAATAAACTTACTACATCTATTGTAATAAAAACATACTCTTTTTTCATAGTGATTTTATTAAGTCTACTCAAAAAATCCCATGAATCTTTTGTGATGTAACTAAAGGATTTCATACTTTCCTTAAAGAAATGATCCAAGTATTTACTTATATTACATGTAACACTTCTATTTCCATCTACTATGGGTCTGAAATCCAAGTTATCAAGACCCTTATGAATTTTTGGTATTCCGAAGATACCACTGATTACTGGATATTCATTTTTCAAATAGTTATATTCTATTTCAGTGATACCCCCTTGATATAACATATCTTCCAGCTTTGTTTCAATTCTTTTATATGCTATATGTACTTGGTTTCTACTTATTTCTACATATGTTTTATTCATTAACATGTTAGTCATATATAAGCTGTAATCATTGTAGTCTAATATGACTATACCATTACCTTTGTCAGGTCTCATGACTCTTAATGTTGGATCATTTTGTATTTCTTTCAAAAGCTGTTTTTCACTTGTTGTAATGTTGACATATTTGTTATATTTATATTTTTTATAGAATTGTCTTATGTCATATTCAGTTCTCCTTTCAAATTGTATAATTTCCTCATTCATGGGTGGGTTGAATAGACTTGGTTTCGTGAACATATTATTTTCCCCAATATTACATTCATTGTTGTTATTGAAGTATACCTTTAAGTTTAATTTTCTAGAAAATAACTTTAAATCTAATATAGATTGTACAATATTGCCTTTAATACATGGGACAAAATTGAGTCCTTTTGAAAATAAATTTGCATGTGCTGTTGTGATATCCTTAGATGAATAGTTGTATATCGTGTAGTCTTGCTTTGTATTCTTTATAACAATTGGATGACTTAAAAATTGCACATTATGTTCTATTGGAATATTCATATTTGAACATATCGTTGTTTCTACATCATTGGGTTGCTCATAATTATCACATTGTGTAATATAATTGTCTGGACAAATACACACGTGTGCGCACTCTAGAAAGCAGGATGTTTTACTTACTAACATCAACTTGGCTAAGCACCATAAATGAGGGAGGGATTTAATTGCAATAATATGGTACAAAAGTCATAGAATGAAGGCTTGTTCTTGCACCAACAACAATTTCATTACAAAGTATACAAGTGTTGCTATTTTAACACAGGCCAATAACTTGACATCATGCAACATGCTTATACATTCACAGCTTAATGCATATCAACCCTAGTTCCATGTGTACTCAGGAACCTGTAGCGTTTTTTGATTTCTATTGTGTTGGTGTTTACCTTTCAAAATGACTTATTGCTGTTTGACATGTAGATTTTACCTTGTTACTACTTCAATGCATAAGTTTGCCCTGTGTCTGCTATCCTGTTTTTCCAGGTTTTTACTATTTTTCTCTGTTTATATATTGTGCAATATCTAACAAATGTAACAGGTATTTGGAAAATTTTAACTGTCAAACTGACCTGGATCATGGCTGAAGAAAATCTGTCGGTTGTTCTTCTTTCGGCTTTTCCCCGTTAGGGGTCACCACAGCAGAACTCTGGTGCGCTAATGATTGGCAGTAGATTTTTTATGGGTGCCGAGGTGCCAGCTCGATGCCCAACCTTCAATGAAGGCATGCCCATTCTACGCATGTCTTTCGAACGCCACTCGACCGCGGGGAGAACATGTAGACTCCACACAGAAGGCGCTCCAGCCGAGAATCGAATGGGAGAACCTCTTGCTGTGAGGCAACAACGCTAGCGCCGCACCACCATGGCTTGGTGAGCGATCCAAATGGGCTAACAGAATAATAATTTTACAGTATTTGGATTTTTTTCTGTCAGAAAAATTGCCTTTAGCTATGATTAGGCCCAATGCAGAATCACCATTATCCTTGTGTTGAGGGTTTTGGGTGCTGAAAGGAGTGATATGTCATAGGAATGACAGCCAATAGGTATTACAGGGTAGGCATTGCACATCAAATGTGAAAATTTTCACAGATTAGCTTAGTGTCTTCCCACCTCCACCACCTAAACTCAGTTAATGCAAGTTAAATAAATCTTATCATGTAAATACGTCAGCAATATTTAGCAGACAATCCTCACATAAAATGATGCACAACAGGACATAACTAATTTTAATAGCCTGGTTAATTAATTCTTTGTTTGCCTGGTTAATAATTCCCACAGTAACATCTATAAAACAGGCTTGATATCAACAGCTGAATTTGGGACAAAAAACGGAATACTATCAAAATAATCTACTTTATGTTTGCCAATATCTCATCCAAGTGCACTTAAAGTATTTTTACCTAATCATGAAATATATATGTGGAACACAGTTAAATATTTAATTCAGTTATAGCATCAGTATTTTGATGGTTCTGTGGCATAGAATGATAAAGATCCTGGCTGTAATCCAGGTCACCATGTAGAGCTAATGATCTGAGTGCTGCAGGAGCTGATGTGGGGGACAGAAATGATAAGACAGAGGTTATTTGCCTTTCTCAGAGAAAAGAAGGTGTCCTGAAACATTGGTTGCTTGTTTCTCCACCAGAAACTGGAAGGCAAAATAATTTACTTAAGCCAGTAAGGACGTGAGAGAGGGATATGAGATGGTAATGTCATGTGAAGGTAGCATGCCCATCTCATGTTGCCCTAATGCACAAACAGATTTGTGATTATGCAACTCAGCATGTAAGGGAGCATAGGGGCAACCTTCAGGCCTAAAACACTGGTCATAATAAAATGGCCCCTTCATGTCTGGTCTGCTCCCCATTAGTTGGATCTAAGATATATGTATATATATATATATATATATATATATATATATATATATATATATATATATATATATATATATATAATAATAAGCCAACCTGGGAAACTAGTGGGAAACAAAAAGTAGGAAAAGTAAAAGTATTTTACATAATTATTTCTTACAGATGTTAATTCAAGGGTAATTTGCATATCACCAATGACTCTTGTTGAATTCTGTATATACATGGATCTAATTAATACTTCTTTTATTTTATTTTTTTTTGCTTTTGTTTGAACCGTAATTATTATCCAACCCTAATGTAAATTTAAGCTAGAGTTCAATATACTGAGCATTTCAAATTCTCACAAAATGTTGCTTATGTTACCCTGATGAGTTCAAACAAGGGCAAACATGACTATAGGTGAACAGGTCTGGCTTATTGTCATAACTTGAGTTAAAAACACTTTTGAATATTTCCACTGATACTTTGTTAGAGACTTGTAAATTTATTTGTATAGGCATTTCTCTGTTCTGACAGAGTATCTTTAGTTGTATATTATTATTTTCAGTGGAACTGTTTTGCTGTTTTGTTGAGTTTCAAAGAAAACATTTCTGCATTTTCTGTGGGCTCCTTTGCTTTTTTGTTTAGACGGGGCAAAAATGAGTTTCAAAGAAAGTCCACATTAGTCAGTCAACAGATGTTTTCTGGAAAGTTCAGTTGATAGTTATGCAAATTGTTTCATTACATTCAGCCAAACACTAGCATTTCATCAGAAGGAAAACACTTTTCTAAGTACTGCTACAGGAGCAGACAAAAGCACACACACACACACACACACACACACACACACACACACACACACACACACACACACACACACACACACACACACACACACACACACACACATGCATATACATGTGGATTTATCAACAGATAGCATGCTTCGCATTCTGCCAAAATAGTATTATTAAATAACATTAATACTGAGAAGACATGGAGCATTTTATGCAGATTGTTTACCTACATTTTTTTTAAAACTATTTTCAGATGTAAAACTCTAGGAAGACATAACTATGCTTTGCCAAATGTGTCCTATATTTGCTTATGTTATGCAGATGAGTTCTGCTCTGATGGTGTATTCTTAGTTAAATCTTCAAGTTTCCTAACTGGGGGCTGCAGCATGTATATTTAAAGGGATTTGTGTTTGCTTTTCATTACTGCATAAAGTTCTATATATGAGCAAACTAGAGATGTAAGGATTCGAGAGTAGGAATGAGATACTTTATATGAATTAGATAAACAGCTAATATTGTCAGTGATCAGAACACATAGCTGCTAACATTTTAAGGAGTTATGGCAGTCCACAAAAAGAATACCATGAGGTCATAAAGGCAATGCTGTTCTTCAAGTTTATTGTAAATGGTGAACATGACATAACAAAATTCCCTGAATGGCCTCCTTCATATATTTAGGTTGATTTAGGCATCAGTAGGATAGAATTGTATTTCTACCTAACATATTTATACTGACATATTAACGGGAGTCATTCATACAAACACACACACACTCCCATACACACATATACACACACACTCACACACACACACACACACACACACACACACACACACACACACACACACACACACACACACACACACACACACACACACACACACACACACACACACACACACACACACGTATATTTTTGGGAGGGGTTCTTTTAACATGTATTTATGTGTAAATATTACTTTATTTTTTTTATTCCTTCTTTAACAAACATGCAAACATTATTGAGCAGTATAGCAGGGAAGGCTTAAATTATAACAAAAGCTACCATTTTAAACAGCACTCCTGATAAATAGTATTCTTCATCTGAATATTTCAAAGGTTCATAGGTACTTAGGCTATTGATGTGTGAGAATCATTAGAAGCCTAGCCCTGGTTTTATCCCTTGTAATTTAAATACAAATGACCCAAAGCTAGGTCAAACATTTTTACATGTTACCGCTATCCATAAGAGAGAATGGTGCAAAACAAGGAAGTTAATTTGCAGTTTCCCATCCACTTGTTTAGAATACATTTGAAGAGACTAAAGGAAGTACTTTGCTTTATGTGGAGATGAAGATGATTCCAAAGAAGTGGTATTCTCTGTGATTCCTGTATTATGATGGACATGGATTTTACTTGCAGTAATAAAGCTTTTTTTTAATATCACTGGTGAATTTAACAGCAACATAGTTTAGAAGTTGATCATTTCTTCATATGCCAAATTTACTCACAGATGGCATGTTATGACCAGTAAGTACCTCTAACTATTCCTTCATCTGATAAAATATAAATGTGATGGCAATTGCCATGTAAGGGGGTGCTATTTAATGGTACAATGACAAGAAAGTCTTGCTTCTTAACTCTGACAAAAAGTAAATTCCATGTCTGTTATGACTTCAGGCCTCTCACTACTCTGCTTGAAGGTTCCTGTGCTGTCACATATCATTTCAGTGCAGGAATCAGGCTGACAAACATACCATTACAGCTTCCTGTCTTGCATCTATCCAGTCCTATGGACTCCATTCCCTGTTTATTTCATTTTTATTTGGAGAGAAAAGAATCATTTTCTGGGCTTTAATTTAGCTTGTCACTCTAGGATACCATTTTTTAAATCTGCTGGAAGATATGTCAGAAACATTAAGCTAAAGAATTAAAGGCATAATTTCAGGAGTTGTGCTTCTCTGCAGCTGACAGATGCGATAATTCACTACCAGCAATATGAACACTGAAATGTTTTTGCACTCTCCATGCTATCTTATTTTGTCACAGCCTACACATGGACAGCTCTGTCTGCAAAGATGGCACTTGTTAATAATATCCTTCAGGCTAGACATGTTATAGGTTTTCTCATCTATCAAACATGAAATTATAGGACTGCACTGAGGAATGGATACAGAAATCCTTTACTATATAAAAGTTATTTTTTTTTACTGGAGAAACCTTTCTTTCTTTCTTTCCTTCCCGTTTCTGTTTTTTTTCTTTCTCTTCTTTTCTTTCTTACAGCGTAAAAGTACTGCTTGACTCAGGAGTCCGATCACTTCACTCTACTAAACTAATTTTACACAAGCTTAGCTTTGCAGTTAGTGAAAGCATGACCCTTTAACATGGTAACCTATCTTTGTGTTTTCTTAGATGCCCAACTCATGTTTTTCTTCTTGATGAATTTTCTGAAATGGAGAGATATGGCCCCCATGACAGATGTCTATTGGTCATGGTTATAGAGGTCATGTCTATAATGTGGAGACAGTAGCAGAATGAGTACTTTATAATGCAGCAGCTAGATGTTTCTGGCCTTTTCTTTTCTTTCGCCCATGCAAGACAGAGACTATATCTGAATATCTGAACATGGTTTATTGGCTAAGCTTGTGATGGTCTGTAGACTGATTGCCTCTGATATACTGATGGAGCCATGGCTTGTGTATTCAAATTGGAGGAATACTATCCTATTTTGATGTTCATCTTACATTTGCATTTCTGGTGGGAGTTTCTGTACTAAGTCAGATCATCGATGGTGTTGCTTCATTGCATTATATCTCCACTGAAGCCTAGGCTCATATTGTATCACCATCTGCACCTGTACATGTTTTGTATTGTTACTTATGGTTATATTCCAATCCGCGGTGGTGCAGCGGTAGCATTGTTGCCTCAAAGCAAGAGGTTCTCATGTTCGATTCTCAGCTGGAATGCGGGGAGTGCCTTCTATGTAGAGTCTGCATGTCCTCCCCGCGGTTGGGTGGGTGTTCGAAAGACATGCGTAAATGGGTGTGCCTTCGTTGAAGGTTGAACATCGAGCTGGCACCTCGGTGTTCATCAAAATCTACTGCCAATCTTTAGCGGACTGGAGTTCCGCTTTGGCGACCCCTAACCAGGAAAAGCCGAAAGACAACAACAACTTATGGTTATATTCTGGTTTGTATTTCTACTAGTGACTCTCTACATTTGCATCTCTGCAAATGATTGGTCTGCCTTTTATATTTTTATCAATAAATCCACTGTAGTGGTGGTGAGACTATTAGCATCATCAGCAATTTCTAAGCTGCAGTTTGCATCCCTCTCAACTGCTCAGGTTTTCAGAGAATGTTTAAAGCTTTGCCTCATGTTTTTGGCCTGTTCCTCATTAACCTGTAGTTTTCTGGCAAATCATTTACAAAACATTGAAGACTGATGTCATAAAATAATGACAGGCATTTGACTTTCAGAATTCATACCCTTCAGAAAAGTAATGCTAATATAAAACGTTTTATTCTTTCAACATTCTATGTTTGTAAGAGAAACATTTAACAATTGTCCCTAATGTGGGGTCTTTGCCCCATCCCATTATTTATGCCTTTGTCCAGATTTCTTGCTCTGCATGCTTTCTACAGTGAGAATGTATGCATGCATGTTCATGTTTGTGTGGGTGTATGTGCATGTTGTATGTGTGTGTGTGTGTGTGTGTGTGTATGTGTGTGTGTATGTGCGTGTGTGTGTGTGTCTGTGTGTGTGCGTGCGTGTGTCTGTGTGTTTTTGCATGTGTGTGTGCGTGTGTGTGCGTGTGTGTGCGTGTGTGTGCGTGTGTGTGTGCATGTGTGTGTGTGTCTGTGTGTGTGTGCGTGTGTGCGTGTGTGTTTGTGCGTGTGAGTGTTTGTGCGTGTGTGTGCATGTGTGTGCGTGATTGTGGTTGTGTGTGTGTGTGTGTGTGTGTGTGTGTGTGTGCGTGTGTGTGCGTGTGTGCGTGTGTCGATGTGTGGATGCAGGCTTGTGTATGTGTTTGTGTGTACCATAGGTGATTACTGTGCTAATGACCCCAGGGAATCTTTTTATGCCTAGCCATGCTTCCTAAAAATCAAACCCTCTTCCATGTGTCTTTGAGGTAAAACACTTTAATCATTATGACAGCCCATGTGTGTGTGCATGTGTGTGTGTCTGTGTGTGTGCGTGTGTGTGTGTGTGTGTGTGTGTGTGTGTGTGTGTGTGTGTGTGCGTGATTGTGTGCGTGTGTGCGTGTGTGCTTTTGTGCATGCGTGTGTGTTTCTACTCATGTCTACATGTTAGGGAGAATAATTTGTTACAAAGTAATCTGTCTGCAAGTGAAGAATCCCTTTAAGGATGGTGAAGCACATTTCTTGTTTTTATTTTTTTTTTTTTTTTTTTGTTACAGCTAATTTCTAACCTGGGCAGCCTGGCCCATTAGCAGCATCACAATAATTATTTTGAGCCATGTAACTTCATCTTCTATTAACAGGCAACATAGAGTGACAAAAGCATGTGGTAGTGCCAAGTTATGTATTCATTTGAAATTCATGGCCTTAGATACTTCCGTCTTTTCATTTTTCTATCATTACTATATGCAGCTCACAGTGTAAAAGGGCAATCCTTAATTTCATGAGAGAACTCTGGTGTAGTTTACTGTACTTGTTTCTCTCACCTTTGTTGTTTTCTTTCTTTTACTGCTATAATATTATACGTCATTCAATGATCATTCCATGCATTTTCTCAGAACAAAGAGAAACTGTTTCAAAATAGTTTAACATTTAAAAAGAGATCGTGTGCTGAAGGATTTGACTGAATTCTGTTGCATCTACAGGCAACAAATGCACGCAGTATGAAAATGTGTTACATGCAGGGATGCCATGCTGGGTTCTGTTTGGTGTGACTTTAAGGCAGCTAACACAACAGATCTGGGAGTCTGAGCTTAAGGTTTGATGCATATCAGTGAGCTATTCTCTCATCCCATATCTTTTATCTAGTTTCTGAAATCCCGCCAATTCTTCCTGGTGCATTTATGTTTATGCTTCTTTATTTAATTCCAGTAAAACATACAGTACTTGTTTCCATTTACTCTCTTACTTGAAAATGAATGTTCTGGAATGGGGAAACCTTGCCAGTTTTCTTCAAAAAATATGTGACTGCATCTGCGTGTTTTGGTTCACAGTCATTTTATATCACAAGTATAATGGTCTTTTTAATATATATGTGTGTGTGTGTTTGTGTGTGTGTGTGTGTGTGTGTGTGTGTGTGTGTGTGTGTGTGTGTGTGTGTGTGTGTGTGTGTGTGTGTGTGTGTGTGCACGCCCGCATATATGACTCTACTTCTAATTTCAGAATGGCCACTTCATCAAACGATGGAGCATCGAGATGACGTTGCCAAAAAGTTAATTTTACGAACACCCAAGTCACCATAATGCAACTCTAGGAAACTAACCTAAAATGAAACTGAAGAAAATCAAACCCATCCAAGTGGGGGACTTTGCCTCCCAAACCCACCATGTAGAGGGCTGTGCCCCCACACCCCCCCTAACTAAATATACCAACTCCAAGATCGCACTATAGTGGAGAAAAGGGCAAAGTTCACCATGGTGGCCAAGAGGTTAGTTTCCCGAATTTACATTACAGTGATCCAGGTTTTCATAAAATTAACTTTTTGGCAACGTCGTCTCGATGTTCCATTGTTTGATGAAGTGGCCGTTTGGAAATTAGAAGTAGGTCCATAGATATATATATATATATATATATATATATATATATATATATATATATGTGTGTGTGTGTGTGTGTGTGTGTGTGTGTGTGTGCATGTGTATGTCTGTGTGTGTGTGTATATATATATATATATATATATATATATATATTTTTTTTTTTTTTTACAGAAGGTGGCATCAAAATAAAGATATGTATCTGTCAGGCCCCAATACCTATTATCCTTCCTTGAAACTAAAAACTTGTTCTGCAAAATTCTAGGTTTTTGCCCCACCCTGCATAAATCTATTAATATTTTAAATGATTCTTAAAAGTGCCCTGTAATGTTCAGCTGGAAATTCTTATAGCCTAGAATTCTATCAGAACCTACAGGTTTCCCATGAGTCTGTTAGATGTCGCTTTCTTAATGGAAAACTCTCTTCAAACAATGTGTTTAACCTCTGCTGACCTGACAGCATTATCAGGGGTTGCCTTTAACCTGTGGATTTCTCTACCCTACTGGATAAGAGATTATTCTCTGGCCAGCCTTTTTCAAGTTTTCTGAAATAATATCTTTTGAACCATTCACCTGACATCAGCTACATCCAATTTATTGCATTTATTTATTTATTTGGTTATTTATTGATATATTTTACCATCATTAAACTGTATGTAGCTTCAGGTTTGGAATAGCAATTTAAAAATAAATAAGTTATATGAAATAGTGAATTATGCAGATACTTGCAAGAATTTAGTTACAGTCACTGTATTCAATCATTGCTGTATAGTTATTAAATGGGGCCCTAGGCAGGGTAATGGACCAGGACAACTCCCTCCACACAGCCATGCCAATGTCCCATTACTTGGTTGTCTTTCCCCAGTTACTATAAACACTGTTCAAAACTGTCAGTGTGCATTCTGTTTTTTTTTATTTTACTTTTACAATGGTTACACAGATTTTAATTAAATTTAAAATGTTATTTCAAATTTTATTAAACAAACACCGACTGCCATTTGCTAAACAAAATAAAAACAAAACAATACAGTCTCACATTGAAAACAGACTAGGAATATGAGCAATAGTAAACTTCTTTTTTCTTGCAACTCACATTAATTTAACATGCATCTGAACAGTGGTGGATTAAGCATATCTTTGGCCTGTGGATGTTTTCAAATCATCAACCCCCTGAAGACATTTTCAGGACCATTAAAAATGCATGTACTTCTTGATTTACCTTCCAGACTGTTTTTAAAATATATTTCTTGTTTAATAGTGCAACATCTGTCAGTGTGCATGTTAAATTTGTAGTTTTGAACATTTTTCCATTAAGCAGTCAAATAAAATATATGAAATGATAATGATAAAAGTTCCCATTTCAGAACACTTCAGCAAAAAAACGCCACTCAAGGTGCTGTCATTATAATCAACCAATATAAATACTCAACAATTACCTCTACTTTCTCATCTGTGAGCTATGTGCACAACATTGTCTGATTATGATAAAAATGGTCATGATAAAATAACCCAATTTCTTTCCAAAAATTAGCACTAGTTCTACAAAAACAAACTAAACACTTTTTAACTTTAAAAATGACTAATCTGGCTGTGCTAATACACACATCATCCAAACCAGCAATTGCAGCTATGTTGTTGAATACATCTTTCTCAGATGCCTGTGCCAGAAAAAAACCCAATAATGACCAAAGGCAAATATTTCAATTTTTTTTTACTCAAACATACACTAGCTAAAGTAAGTATTCCAACTTAATTCACACACACACACACACACACACACACACACACACACACACACACACACACACACACACACAAACACACACACTAATGCCGCAAAGCCAAATTAAAGATTGTTTAAAAATGTCCAGATGAGAATATAAGGTACTTTCTGGGGGGCCATGGTGGTGTAGCAGTTAGTGTTGTCACCTCACAGCAAGAGGTTCTCCAGTTCGATCCTTGGCTAGGGTGCCTTCTGTGCGGAGTCTGCATGTTTTCCCTGTGGTCGCATGGGTTTCCTCCGGGTGGTCCAGTTTCCTCCCACATCCCAAAGACCTAGGTGTGAGTGCGTGCATGTGTGTGCCATCTGTGGAAGGTTGGGAGCTGGGCTGGCAACTCGACACTGTAAAACTCCACTGCCAATCATAAGCGGACAGGTGATCTGCTGTGATGACCCCTAACCGGGAAAAGCTGAAAGAAGAAGAATATAAGGTACTTTCATCCATATGGATTCCCACCACCACTGTTATAGCCATTTTGTTGACTCTGGGTACCCCTTTTTGTTATGAAGAAATAAATTACATGTACTTTGGTAACTTTGGCTGGACTACATGTAATTGTATAAAGATCACCATCATCATACTATAGGATCCAGCCATGTGTACACAGTTTAAATAGAAGAATATTTATGTCAAAGCATAAGAAATATTAACCACCTAATAACATATGGCAAGTCAAAATGTACAATCTCTTCAGAAGTAAAAGTCTTCTAAATGATTCCACATTAAACAGAATTATTACTGCTGCAGAGGTTGTTTCTGGCAAACAACTTTGCATTTCACTGCTTCATCTACAAATGCAGCAGTGCATGTTGCACTTGAAGAATAAATTGCTTGTGTTGCATCAAAAATAGTGTGTTGGTGATATTGCTATAATATTTCCTGAACTACATAAGCTATGCAATAGGATATGTCTGGTAAACAACAACAAGTTCATAGTGACTAGGTACGCAGTCCTGCAGACCGTTAAGGAGCTTAACATAAATTACCAATTGCTCCAAAGTACTGTCTAGTTAAATGACTTGCTTGCTGTCACACAGGAGGTAAATAAAGATGGAAAGATTCAAACCCTGTACCCTTGCCAGAGGAAATATCTTATTAACAAGCTGGAGCTTTAGTCTACTGTGCTAACTGCCAGGCTAACAACTTTTAGCTCAATACAGACATCTTTTACACTCCATTTTTGTAAAGACCACTGTACCTCAATAATATGCAACAATGACTGCATAAGGGAGGCTGAATGGCTCTGGTCATCACTGTAAATAATGCAGTGAAGGTACTGCAAAAATACATTATTAAAATGCAGCATGTTTAGTCTATATTACACAATCCAGGCCTAGTAAAGAATTAATTCATTCTTTAGTGCAATGAATAAAGTAAAACAATTCAGACAATATTAAGTGCTGTAGCACTATCTTTTGTTCAACAACCCACAAGTCATACAAAAATCAGACAAATTACTGCATATAGCATGCTATTTGTTGGGGGGGGGGGTTACATGCTTGCAAGACACCGACATCTAATTTTTGACCTCCATAAAGTCTTCTCTGTTAGACTAGTGAACTGGTCTAAATCACTTAAAAAGTTAGGTTCTGCATCAACATACATTTTGTGTGTGTGTGCGTGTGTGTGTGTGTGTGTGTGTGTGTGTGTGTGTGTGTGTGTGTGTGTGTGTGTGTGTTTGTGTGAGTGTGTGCAGTGGTATACAGGGCAGGAGATATTTACTGTGTACCACCAAAAATATGCAAGGTGATAGATCAGCAGGAGACAGATGTGCTCTTCATAAGGTAAATGGCTCTAGTATTTTATTAAAGATCACAAAATATGTGAGCTGGAAAAAAATATATACAGTAGCATCTGACTCCACACAACCCAGTTTCTGTACAAGTCAAGATATTCAAGTCCCGTTTGAACAAATAGATGGTAGTCCCAGTGGCAATGGATACCTCTCTGTTCAATTCAGTAGAATTTATTCAGGCAGTCTTAGTGTCCTCCTGTGGGGAATACAGATAAAGAAATTGTACTGTCAGAATGGGTGAACAAGAGAACAGTGAAATCTAATCAACAGAGCAGGCAGTGTGTGTCTAAATAACCAGTTTATAGGGACAATTTCAATGCAGATCTTTAATAATACCTCACTGATATCAACAGTGGTTCTCTTCACTGAAAAAATTCACACACACACACACACACACACACACACACACACACACACACACACACACACACACAAAGACTGCTGCTGTTTTATTCATCATAGTCTCTGTGCATTTTCTGTCACTGAAGCTCAACATGTGAAAATGAACAGAGAGCACACAGTGTGGTGCAAGCAAACACCAGCACAGCACAGCATGTGTCATTTCCATTAACTGAAAGGCATTTCCTATTCATACACACTAAGCCATAAAGGACTAGACAAAAATATACACATCCTTACAACCGGAACATCCTTTTAGACTTATAGCCCTACAATATCTGTGCTCTTCAAGTTGGGCTTTGATTACTGTCTAGTCTACATGCAAGCATTATTTTCCTGAGTTTCTTGTATTGCAAAGTAAAATCACATCAGTGCTTCAAAAAGACATGCAGCATTACATGTTAGCAGCCAAACTATGAGTGTTTTTTTCAGTTTGATGTCAAACTTTAATGAACAGATGTCTTTTTTGCCTTCAGCAGGTAAAGGAGGTAATGTAAACTCAATATAATTGAAAATAGCAGAGTAAGGCCTACTGACAGTTGATCTGAAGTAACAAATATGAATATGCAGTTTTAAATCTGGCCATTTTTATTTCACATTCTAGTTGGCAACCCCATCATATCATTTCTTAAATGGAAATATTTTCTTTGTACGTCTCTGACAGTAACCTATGCAAATAATTGCAGAAATGTTTACCATAGCTCTGGTGGAGCTGTCTGTGCAACAAGGCTAAATGTGACTGCTTCAAAAGGGTAGGGAAGCATAACCTCAGAGAGTTTTGCCTCCCTGTCTTCTTTCAGCTTTAAGGGTAGTTTCATTAAACCTATTTGAACCAAGTCTGAAACAAGAGGAAGGAATCAACTGCTTCATCTCTATCTTTTGTGACACCAGGAAAGGAAAAATGAAATACTGTTAAAAAAAATCCTTAGTTTTGTCATGTCTGCTTATAGCACATTTGTGATGATAAACAGCAGAAGATATCATAGAAATTTGTCTGATTTGATGAATATAGAGAAAGGATTTAATAATAGTCAAATCCTTTCTCTGGTTTCATCAAATTGATAGTAAGGATTTATAATAATAACCTAATGACAGATTCATACTAGAGAAAATACAGGAGCAATACATGTTAGCGGAATACTGCTTAATGAGTGCCATTTCATCTAGTACCTGTTGTTACGAGTTCTATCTGCATCATATTGTCTATTGAGATAGGGCCACCACAAGTGAAGGTATAGAAAGGATAGATAGATAGATAGATAGATAGATAGATAGATAGATAGATAGATAGATAGATAGATAGATAGATGATTGATATAAAGATAGATAGATAAGATAGATAGATAGATAGATAGATAGATAGATAGATAGATAGATAGATAGATAAATGATTGATAGAAAGATAGATAGATAGATAGATAGATAGATAGATAGATAGATAGATAGATAGATAGCAGGATAGCATTCAGACTTGTCTTCTATAAAGCTACAGTCTGTCATCCTGTCTCCATGATTATGCATTCTCACAGTCGCTAAGTTGGCACACAATAAATAGCATGTAATCAGAGGATGCACTCCCCATGTGTAAGATGCACAGGGATGCATCACTCCAAAAACGCTTCTTAAAAAACTGCTTTATTGGTGAAATCAGTAGATCAAGATCTGGATATATTTTAAGTAGTGTTTTTAGGAACATTTTTAGAACATCAGCTACAGAACTCCCCAAATACTTTATTTAGAAAATTGTCTTGATTAAAGCTATTATTTAGCAAAGAAGAATATCTGAGGTCCAAAAATTAATGAGCAAAGGGCCCTTCTAAATCTTCCAAAAAGACAAGAGTAATTATCCCACAAATCCCTACTTTATGCTAAAGGTTTTTATTGGATTGCTCATAAATAAATCATTCAGTTTGCTGTCTTCTTTCTAAAAAAGGTCAGAAAGGCTTTTACAGCCCCTCAATGTCAACAGGCAATTAAGACATGACCTGGCTAGAACCAAGGATTCAAGTAGATC
>NC_056741.1:686651920-686731920 GCF_019279795.1 Protopterus annectens
GGGGTGGGTAATTGCTGTTCTAAAATGCACTTTTTACGGCCCTGTTTATATTGTTTGCCTTGAATAGCCTGGTTTAAAATTAAACAATGTATACATTTTCCATACCTACTTCTAAGTGTATAAAATCTGTTATGTCTAATATTGTAAAATATTTCTGATTTTTGTTACTGAGGATTGTTTGTCTGTGATGAATAAAGGCTTGTTGCTTTGGAACATTACCTGGTTTTCATGATTTTGGGGATGTATTCTGACTGAGCTCATCACCGAAATTTTAAGACTACTAGTTTCTCTGTTTTTTTATTTGTTTATTTTGTTTGTATTTTTTACCTATTAAACCTGGATGACTTCTTTAAAACAGGTACTGAAGCATTATATGAGAATGATCCATTGTCACAACTTATCTCAATTTAGCTGGCCTTATAACATAATACCCAGTCTGGCATCATTGAAAAACTGTTCGAAGGCAGTATTACTTCATATGCAACCTACAGCAGGCAATCGACAATAAAATGTCATACCTGTCACTGTTATGTTAAAATGCCAGTATTGTATTACCAGCTTATTTTTGAACAGCTGTGCTGGCTTTCCCCAATGTTGATGTAAACACTCAAGGACAAATAACTCTGCAATGTACTCATACTGCATGCAGGTTCATAGGAACTTATTAGGCTATTGATCTGTGAGGATCTTAAGAAATCTAGCTTTAAATTTCCATGAAAGATTTTTAGCTCTTATATTTTGCATAGGAATAACCTAAAGGTAGGCAGCTCAAGGATATATTGGGATATTTACTTGTCCTTATCCACAAGGGATATGGATGCCAAACTGGGAATTAATTTGCAGTTCCTCATCCATACATCCAAATTACATTAAAACAGAGGAAGGGACATACCGTGCTTTATGTGGAATAGAAGACTATTCCATTTAAGAGGTTTTCTCTGTGATATATACATATCTTTCCAGCATGTTCTAATTATGCTGAAAAGAGATTCAGATCCCTTGAGCAGATGTTCTTTCTGCCATCGGACTTGCAAACGTGTAATAGGTCTGACAGGATAGGGTCTGTTGAGGCTTTGTACTTAGATATAAGTTGTGCAATGAAGAAGGATTTCCTTATAAATAATAGATATGTTGTGATCAAAGAACAGTTCTTTGTTGGCATAGGTTTGCAGATCCCTAATTAATGAATCAACTTTCAGGAGGGTGCTCTGAATGTGATGGATACAAGGGAAGTCATGTTTACCAAAGGATACGACTATATATTTCTTGGCATTTAGTCCATAGTTATGACACCAGCTATTTGTTTGGGAATGGTCCTCCAGGAGGATTTTGTTGTCCTCTGGGAAGCTCATGTTGACACCAAGTTTACAATTGTCTGAAAACATGGTCAGCCATAAACCCTTAACATTTGATTTGACATCCAAGAAGTAAATGCCAAACAGGAGTGGCCCAAGGTCTGTCTGAACTTTAGAGTACATCCCTAGTGACCTACCCTAATTCCCTGGATTCTGTTTGTGATCCAGTTTGATATCCACTGAGCTACATGGGGATTTACATTTAGTTGGCTGAGTTTATCTATGATAGCTGTGTGTGGAATGGTGTTGAATGCCTTTGCAAGGTTTAGTTATGCAGTGTATATTAATGTGCCTTCGTCCATTGCTTCAAGTAAGCAGGCTAATTAGGCATGATTTGCCTGTAACAAATGTGACTATATACACAAGGAACACAAATAACTGAGAAGATGTATGTTTCCCATCTTTTATTTGTTTTATTTACACTTTGTTAACTGAGTTAATTCCACTAGGTACATAGCATCTTTCTACAGTATAACCAAAGTGATAGCCACACTAACTAGTGGAAATTTGACCAAGGTGTACCAGTGTACTTCTTATATTCATTTTTTTTATAAGAGCTGTGAGATTTATTATATCCACCTGAGCTAACACCAACTCAAGCAGACTCAGTTTAACATCTCAGGGAATGACAAGAACGAAGCTAATACATATTCTTTATTAGTCTGTATCTTAATAGCTTGTATTATCAAAACCTGCAATATGAATGTTTAAACTTTAAAATATTTAATTAAAAGAGCAGTTGCGTATAAATTATCGCTGTATTCATGATTTATAATTTTAATAAAAACTCAATTAAAAATGTGATTATGTAGAAATTTACTATCAGCTACAAGAAGCAAAAGGGATAATATGTTGTTTGGAGTATATAATACAAGGACAATATAAAATTTACTGAATGCATTTCTGTACATTGAATGAGTTTATATGTCTGAGCTAATATATCTCCAGGTAGCAGTAATGTGTGGTCCTTATTTTAATAATATATATGTCATAAATATATAGCTTGGAATAGCAAACATTTTTACATTGTCATCTTATCTAAACCAATGCTTGCAAATGCTACCTACATAGAGTACATCACAAATAAATAGATTGCATAACTAGTGCACAACATATGGCTTATGGGATTATGACTTGTGTTTTTCATGGTCTGATTGCTATCAAGTAAGAAAGGCATAGCTCTGATGTTGGTAAGGATATTAAAATTAAAACTGAACAAAAAAGAAACTTTATTAAAAGAGTTAAATGCTAGAATTTGCATTTGTGTCAATGCATTCCTTAAATGATGTTGATTTGTGTGTTGCCTATATTCCCAGAGTAGTTTCTAAAAGGCTTGTAATCAGAGCTGCAGAATTTGCTTTAATTCTGAACACATAACCAGTGTTAGAATCATATGTGCATTTATTGCAAACAGTATTCAAACAGTAATCAAAATGCGTAAGTTACAGATATATGAGCTGTCCAACAGAACAGAGACCTGATTTTATAAATGTATGTCTTCATTTGCACAGTAATTCACATTCATAAACAGACGCAAACATGCTCGACCCATCACAAACACACACACACACATGCGCACACACACACTCAGACACTCACACACACACACACACACACACACACACACACACACACACACACACACACACACACACACACAGACACTCACATGCACACACACACACAGACACTCACACACACACACACACACACACACACACACACACACACACACACAGACACACACACACACACACACACACACACACACACACACACACACACACACACACACACACACGCACACACACACACACACACAGATACACACGCAAGACACACACATGTGCACACACACACATACACACACACACACACACACACACACACACAGACACACACACATGCACACACACACACACACACACACGCACACACACACACACACACACACACACACACACACACACACACACACACACACACACACACACACACACACACACACACACACACACGCACTAACACGCACACCCACGCACACACACGCGCACACACAAACACAGACACGCACACACACACACACACACACACACACACACACACACACACACACACACACACACAGATACTCACACACACACACGCGCACACACAGACACTTAAACACACACACACATACACACACACACACATACACACACACGCACACAGACTTTATGTAACGTACATAAACTATTCACCTGCTGTTGTGAAAACTGGCTGTAAATTATGGTTTCTGTTGATGTGACACCCTAAACCCACTTGCAATAATGGGAAAAATGGGCTTGTTAATGAATGTATGTATGTAAGTGTTATTGTTGTTGTTGTTGTTGTGTCTTTCGACTTTTCCCGGTTAGGGGTCGCCACAGCGGAACTCTGGTCCGCTAATGATTGGCAGTAGATTTTTACGTGCTGAGTTAATACATATATATCTTTTATCTAGCTATCCATCCATGATTATCTTCCCATTGAGTCAACTGTCAATATAAAAATAGCAAACTTTTTAGAATAAATCTAAAAAGACTGAAAAACAATATTTTTTGCAAGAGGGACAAAACCCACCCCCACACCCGCTGCACATTACATATACCAACTCTGAGATCACACAGCAGCAGGGTAAGGGCAAATTCACAGACGCCACTTCCAATATACATATACATGTATATATATATATATATATATATATATATATATATATATATATATATAGGTCTACCCGATTTAACCGAAAGCTTCAAACGCCGACAACGAGAACACCAATACCGGAAGATCGACAACGGAGAAGACCAACAGTTGAAAATCCCAATGCTGAGAACACCGACATGTTAAGGTAAGTGTGTGGTAGGGACAGACGTTAGGGTCAGGGTGCGGGTAAGGTAAGTCTGTGATAGTGACGGACGTTAGGGTTAGGGTGCGGGTCAGGTAAGTGTGCGATAGGGACGGACTTTAGGCTTAGGGGCGGGTTAAGTGAGTTTGGGTTAGGGTGCGAATAAGGTAAGTGTTCGATAGTGATGGACTTTAGGGTTAGGGGAGGATTAAGTGAGTTAGGGTTAGGGTGCGGGTAAGGTAAGTATGCGATAGTGACAGACTTAAGGGTTAGGGGTGAATTAAGTGAGTTAGGGTTAGGGTGCAGGTAAAGTAAGTGTGTGATAGTGACGGACCTTAGGGTTAGGGATTGGGTTAAGGTTAGTGCATAGATAGTTGTGTATGTAAGGTTTAATGTAGGTTTGCAAGGTGTTCGGTGTGTTTGTGTTGTGTGTGTGTTTTTCGGAAAAGTTATTTATTTTGTTGATTGTCGGGATTGTGGTTTATCGGGCATGCGAAGTTTCGTGTTTTTGAACTTTCGGTTTTGTGGTGTCGGTTATTTCATTGGTGTTTTGGTGTGTCGGCGTTATCAGGTAGACCCATATATATATATATATATATATATATATATATATATATATATATATATTTATATATAAATATATATATATATATATATATATGTATATGATGTGTGTGTGTGTGTGTGTGTGCAAAATTGAATTAGAATTAGTTGTAAGCAGTTCAGAGGCTATATGATGTATGTAGCTTCTTTGCTGTCCCCAAAAGAGCAAGCTATTCTAGCTTCATTTAATTGTATCCCTTTAATCATATCAATGACAATTTTCTAGCTTAAATAAAAATATGTCAGCAGTGTTTCAGTTATGTGTAGTTTATTTTAATGATAATGCCAGAGCAGTACTAAAGCAGCTGAAATCAAATTGTATAGATAAAAACAAACTTGTTGGGAATATTTTATTGTATGTGGTTTTATAAAATGATATATGTCATTTAGAGATAGTAATTTATATTCATTCATTAGTAAAGAATATTTGGTCAGAAATAAGTAATCCAAAGACATGCTGCAGGTGGAAGAAGAAGATTTGGTCAGAAATAAGTAATCAGCATAACTCACTAAGTCAGCCCAGGTCCTTAGCCAGCTGTTTCATGATGCCCATACTTCAGAGGTTCAGAACCTACATTTTCCATGGTACTTTTAATGATACTACCACATACTACCATATGACACACTGTTAAATCCCACTAATAGTATAGGAATACTTTTTTTTCCTGGACTCTAATGCCCATGTCAATAAAACCATTTTTTTCTGAGTTATTTGTTGGCGCTTATGGATTGTCAAGCCTGTTTTCTTTACTGACCCAATTTCCCCCATTTTGCATTGACATAAACTTCCCACGCTATTCTGTGGAAATGTCTCCACACTAATAATATATATATATATATATATATATATATATATATATATATATATATATATATATATACATATATATATATATATATATATATACATACATATATATATACATATATATATATATATATATATATACATACATATATATATATATATATATATATATATATATATATATATATATACACACCCCCCCTCAGTTTGTTCTTTATGTTTTCTCTTTTCTTCAGTATTATATTAAAATCTGCAGGGGAACTTTTGTAATCTTTTTGACAAGCATATTACTTTCTGAACTTTATGCTGAAACTGTCCAGCAGCATTTAGGGTTTCTAATGCAGGCACATAACCCTTTGTGGTGGGAGAAAAAAAAACTCTGCTGTCCACAGATGTTGATCTTTCCACTGAATAGAAAAACAAATACCTGTGACTCACAAGTTATCCAATATAGTCCCTCATGATTTTTACTTTAAACCAACAAGCAGGGTATCTGATATAGTCATTTAGCTCTTTGTTCTTTGCACTGAGATCAGATCCTGCACTAGTCCACTGCCAAAAAAAGTGACCTTCCCAATGCATACAAAAAATTATGGTCTTTTGCTTACAACATGGTTTCCAAATGAACTCATGAACTAATTTAAAACTCTTCCATTTTCTACAAGAGTTTTGTTTAAAGATGCATTCCTTCACTGTAGAAAGAAGATAATTGCATGAATGCTATAAAATGAACTCCTGAATACATAATTCCTGTTGTATTTTTTTTTTGGCTAATGCAGATGTTTGCATGGGTAGAATCATAATGCAAGTAGCAGTTTGTGTACTTTACACATTTAAGAAGTTGATCTGATTACTCAGTCAGAAAATGTACCAGCCAGTAACTTTATTTCTTTAACTTTGTCCATTTCCTTTTACGTTTTACATCCTGGCATTCAGATGGAATGTATTTGTCTTTTGCTACAGAACTCACAGCATTAAACATTGGTATTTCATAGTAATTTAAAGCCAGTTCCACCTGCAGGTAGACTTTCACCTTTTAGTTAAATTAGGAAAATGTATCGATAAAATAAATGTACCAAATAAACTTGACAAATAGGGCTGTATATGTAACAGCTTCAAGTTTCATAGAGAAGGACTAGGCTAACTGCTCTTGTGTGTCATTTTAAGCTTAACCATTTACCTCATGTTAGAATCAAACTCTTCACCTTGTGTCTGTAAAGTAAATATTTTAGCCATTATGCTAGCTTCCCACCCTTTCATATGTGTATATCAGGCTGATGCCCACCAGAGCCTTTATAAGCCAAGCTAAGCAGTCTAACAAAGGTGAAAAATCAAACCTCTTACCTTGTGTTTGTGAGGTAAAAGTCTTAACCACTATCTCAACCCCCAATATTTAGAAAAACTAATTATTCTAAATGATTGTACAACAAGCTATCTCTAGGCACTAAAAAACATTTACTACTATAGAAAACATGGTGGATCCAAAGGAAGACAACCACAAAAGACACTGAGTTAGATTTTAGCACTTTAGTTCATTTTATTTAAATGGTCGAACTTCATCAGAAATCTAATTAAAAGCCTTCCTAACGATATTTATATCAGTACTTGTAGGAAGGACAAGTGAACAAGGAGAACTTTGCATGATGTCATAGTCATCTAAACCATTTAAGTTCACATTTGATATTAAGGGTTCTGTTTAGTCCAGGGGGGCATGTCCACACCTGAGGGCGATTTCCCAGTTAAGTTCTCTAACTGCTAGTAAGGTGTTGGTTTCCCTGCTGAATGTTGTAACTTGTTCAAGAACTAAGAATTTGAAGGTTGGAGATGGGCGACATTTGAAGTGTGTGTGGCAGTGTGTATGTGGAATCTTTGCCACAGATTCTTGGTAGTGCTCCTTGATCCTGTCACTGAGTTTGCGAGTAGTCTTACCCATGTAAAAGGAGTTGAAGGTGGAGGAGACTCCTAGGTAGACTATGTTAAAGCTGTTACAATCGCAATAATGTTTGAACAAGATGGGTTGGGGTGAGGTTCTAGTGAGAACGACTTCCCTGGAATGATATGTTGGCAACAGCAACATTGGCCACATGGGTATGTACCTGGTGGATTTCTGGGGTTGTTGAGATTGGGTTTGGTCTATTTCCAAAAACAAAGAGCAGCAGGTTAGAAGGTGGTAATTTGGAGAACATATTATTGAAAGAGTGGTTCATAGGTGCATACTGGGATAATGACTACCAGGGTCTTTACAAGCCCAGACATGCAACCCAACCCAGTTTTGCTCCAGAGTTCCTTAGATGCCTATATGGTGGGGGATGTTAGTAAAGAGGTAGCTGAGGGCTATGTGCATGTAGGGGGGTGTGTTAGTTGGGGATTCATTTACTTACTGTTGATCTCTGTTCATCGGAGACATGGGGGGCTTACTGGGGGTGAATCTGAGGTTTTCTGTTCAATTATCAAGAATTCTTTTGAATAGGGTCAGACATGAATTCTGCTTCAGGTATATGTGGAGCTTATTCCATAGCATAGGTACTGATAAAATACCAAAGGAAATATTTATAGTCCGTAGATAATTGCTAGGCTAGCTGCCCTTGGGGTCCATTTTAAGCCTAGCCAATTTCTCTTTCAAAGGTTAGAATCAAACTCCATACTTTGCATCTGTGAGATACTTACCTCAACCATTATACCAACCTCCTGTAAGAAAAATAAAAAGTAAAAGAAGGAAAGTAAGAAAGAGAAACAGAAAAGAAGGAAAGAAAGGAAGACACTTTTGAAAGCTTTCATGAAAACTTTACTTTAGTGTATTTAATTCTCTGGATGAATGCTTCATATAAGATTTTTTGAGTTACTGTAAAAGATGGAATATGTGTGCCATAACCATTCATACCTTCTAGCTTTTATTCATTCTGTATTACATAATTATTAACATTTTAAACTGCTCATATGTCCTTTATTATTATGTTACCCTACGTCTCCAGTAGACTGCTGTGCTATATGAAGTTCAGAGTATTCTTTATTAATGCATACATGTATATTTTCAGGTTGAAAAGTAATTCACATACAAACTTGTTTGAAAAACTTTCCACTTCATCACATACCATTCTACTTAATAACTTAATCTACCGAATATTCCTCCAGGGAGGGTAAACCTCTCTCTCTTTTACTTCTGATATATATATATATATATATATATATATATATATATATATATATATATATATATATATATATATGGGTCTGCTGCTTTTGGTCAAATTACATTTGGTCGAAAATGATTTCAGGCAGCCCACTTCACTGAAAGCTCATTTGATTGAAAGCTCATCTAGTCGAAGTCCATTTGGTCGAAAATGGAATATAACCCCTGCCCCACTGCACTGCAACCCTGGAGTGAGAATATAAAGTTGGGGGGGTGAGTAGTGATTGTCGTTAAAGTGCAGTTTCACTCATTTGTAGTTGGGTTTTTGAAATTTGAAGTGTAAATTCATTGAAGAAATGTTGACCTACATATATATATATATATATATATATATATATATATATATATATATATATATATATACATACACACACACACACACATATATATATATATATATATATATATATATATATATATATATATATATATATATATATATACATACATACATACATACATACACACACACACATATATATATATATATATATATATATCATCACTCCTAATTACCTCCCTTTAGTATACCCTTTGCTTTTCTGTTACTTGCTCTGATTTCTCAGGCAGCTTCCATTTTTAGTAGCGCACATTTTAAAATTTCATGCTACACATGACTGCATCCAAGTAATTGAAAAATACCTGCCATCATTTTACCACTCTATCACTCATAACTAGCTTTAATACATCATGCATAACAACCCTGTCTACTTATGTCTTCACCACCTTCTCCTACTCAAGTATCCCTCATAATACTACACGTAGCATCTTACCACACCACCACCCTCGTTTAGAAACATTAGCAAATGGAAACAAAGTGTATATACTTTTTGTCTAACTCAGTCTGTTAGAAATATCTATACAGTTTCTTTTACCTGTCAACATGATTTGATCATAAAACACTTTTCTTCAATTCTCTCTGTACCGCAGACATTATCCTATATTTAACAATGTTCAAGGTATGTCAGATCCCTGTATTTGTACTTATCTTAATGCTTAAATGTAGCCCCTTCATAACATCAAGCAAAAGCAAAGAAATATACACCTTAAAGGGAACCCACACAATAAGTTAAATGTGCCAGTAGCCTTCATAATCCAATATAATCCAATAAAATTCTGACATATTGTTTATCTCCAAAACCTGGCTAAAGCCAGATTTTATACTTTTACCCTTACTGGACCCTCTTTCTGTCTCTTTAGAGATTAGTAGCCAGTAGCTGGGTAGAGATGTGTTATTACTGGGTCTATGTCCAGCCTTCAAACTTAACTTCCATTGAATGGGTAAACATTTAACCCTATCCAGTGAACGTTCATTCAGCGAATGTTCATTTAATTGATGGGGAAAGTAACTAGTTGGCCATCACTTCCCTGTCTGCCCCTTTCCCCACAGCAATGCAGTCTCGGAATTTGTATATATAGTTAGGGGGTTGTGGGGGGCAAGGACCCCAATATTGGGGGGGGGTGGGGGTGAACCCCCCCACCTGGGTGGGCCAAACTAGGAAGTGGTGGCCAACTAGCTACTTTCCATGTCAAGTGAAATGAATGTTTGCTGAATTAAATTTCAATGGATAGGGTTCGATGCTCAGCCATTCGCTGGAAGTTCAATTCAGTGGTTGAACATTGACCCGATATTATCCTTCAGGTAAAAGAAAAAGAATTCTGGGGTTCTCTTCTAGTGACACTTAACTTCCTACATAAATCCATCTCTAAATGGATCATCATCCTGCTCACCTTAGTTAGAACCACACATATATTATCTGTTCTACTTGCATTACTTCCCCCCTTCTGCTCAAAATATGAAGATGCTCTACTTGTCAACCCAAGAAAATTATCAGTAAGAAGATATTATGCTTTTGTGTTAGAGACCTTATATTCAGCTGGCTAGGTTATTGTGTAATAAACAGATGACATACATGCCCATCCATCTCTCACCCATCTTAGCAACTATAACCTCAACAAAATCCTTCTAGACCTCATTTTAGCTAATACCTTGGAACATTAACATCAGACTTCATATTAACCAAACTGCTTAACAGACGGTTGCATCATTTTCTCACAGACAGAAAGCTCTCTCTACTTATCAAAGACAGGTCTTTTCTACTAAGAATGATAACAACTAAAATGATTTGCAGAATTAAACTAAACTCATAGTGTCACTGCAGATAAAGCCATTGCCCCTACTTTAAATTGTCATATCCACTCTTCCCTGTTTACTTTTCTCTATATCTCCAGGGGTGGGAACAATAAATGTAACAAGCTATTCTTCTCTGGTATCGGTCCCTATGTTACTAGCATGCTACACACAGGAATCTTGTAATGGATGGAAACATAGTTGGAAGGAAGGAATGGAGGTAGGAAGGGAAGGGAAACAAAGGAAGAATTTTCAGTGAGTAACACTGGCCAGTTTTATAAATCACACACAATCACTTCCTAAGTTAGCTATCCCAAAACATGGCATAAGGCATATACTTATGTTTGTCTATTCTTATGAAGCTATTTTACTTTCCACATATTCAAATATCTGCCACAGAGATGCTTATCTGTCTTGTGTGCATTATTGAAGTGGTATTAACATTTAACATATGCGAATATTCAGCTTGCCACATATGATGGCTATTACAAAAAATGCATTTAAAAGTGTGCAAGAAAAGATGTTTTTCTCTTCTATTACTGCTTTTTGAATACAAAACTCACCCATAATGACTTGCCTCTACTGATTAGTCATAACCATTTGTGGCCAATATTCAGACTACATGGATTCTCTGTGTTATCTAGAAGCCCTCTCTTTGATTTGAGAAACTGAATTATTATGAGTAATGCCTCTGTTAACCACCTCAATGCACTGTTATGCAGTAAAGTAAGCAGTTGGTGTAAGAGGCAGGGCATTTTGTGAAGAATCAGAGAGGGTGAAAGGTATTGTGAAATGCTAATTATAGCTACCTTTGTCTACCCCATGGGAAGAGTACAGAGAATGAGTTCCAGCAGTAAGGAGTCCCTGTAACTCTTCAGCATGCTCTATAAAAAAAGAGGTCCAACATGTGGCTCTAGGGCCACAATCCTACCCACCAAACATTGTTACTGGCCCTCAGTATGTCAGACAGTAAATTGTTTTCAACGGACATATACATGTTGGACATGGTAATGTGGCCCCCAAACCTTGCCAAGTATGGTATGTGGCCCCTGAACTTGAGCCAAAAAGGTTGGACAGCCCTGCTCTAGAAGAAATAGTGCAGAAAGGAATTCTGTAGCAGAGACAGCTGCCATGCCACCTGCTAGCATCATATGGTAATATTGTAGATATAGCACAGCAGTTCCCAGGGAACACAGAGGGCAAGAGTTCCAGTCCGCCAAATGCATCATACTAAAAACACCTCTAAAACAGCTTAGGATAACACGATCTGCATCAGGAGAACATATGGGGCAGAGCATACAGCCTTGATGTACAAGTTAGGTATGCTTTTTAATAACAACGCTTTGTGGTAGTTTTAGTCATTTTACAGTGCTTGTGTTTATGTATCACAAGATAAACATAAGCCACTAAGGAGGTAGAACAAAAAAAGAAACAATGGCTTAGGGTGATTACATTCTTCAGAGCTACCACAAAAGTTCTGTTGGTTGTTTGTAGTCAGTCTTTACCACTGATGGAAGCTCAGGCTTGTGAATCAGTAAAAACTTTGTTACAAACTGAAGTGTCCTCATGATGCCATCTTGTGTTCTTAAGCTCAAATATTAGTGGAACAGAGACTGCGTACTGTCCATATTTTTTTTACCATTGATGCTTTGTGCTTCTTGGTTGAGTATACATATCCAAAGGCAATGTTTTTATATATTTTATTTATGTATTTACTATTTTTAACTCATCTATGTGAATAATTCCTGACAGTTTTGTACGAGTTACTGTTTTCAAAAACAGCTTAAATCTGTAGCTGGGTAAGATGCCTTTATCTCACAAGGTTGTACCCGGTAACATGACAACTTGCAGTTTATTTATTTATACATACCTACATACATTTAAGAGCACTGATACTTGTGGGCCATTTTCAGGTGCAGCCTGGGAGACACACACACACACACACACACACACACACACACACACACACACACACACACACACACACACACACACAATGAAAGAGAAAAACACGTATAAAACACAAGTATAAAAGAGAAAAAAATCATGCGTAATAAAGATACATGAAACAAACTGATAATGCATGTACAAAAAGAGAATGCAATACATGTTAATAAAGAACATGAAGCAACATAATACAGAGTAAATGCAAGTTAATGGAAGTGACAGAAAAACACCGTGGGAATATGTAGTACAAGAGATAACATCTAAAAGAATGAGGAGCAAAGGTCGAATGGATGCCTTCATCTGGCTGCATGTTGGATGTATCTTTGCAGTGTGCCCATTTGCCCATTTATGTCCTGAGATGTAGGTGTTTTGGACAGGTCATAATTAGGTTATATTGCCCTTGCTGCAGCACTTACATTTTGCTTAGTTGTGCAGATGTGTTTTTATATTTCTCCTAAATGATGGGAAGGATTATGTATCAATTATGTGTCTAGGTGTTGATGATGGAATTTTCTCTATTCCTGTGATATTTTTTGATGAAATTATTTGCCTCTCACACATCTGTGGTTGCCAACACATTATTTATAAAAAAATAAAAACCGAGACAAGATCCCTCCGGTATACACAATCCCTAAGGGACACTTAGATCACAGAAGCAGTACTCCATTATGGAAATGACAATCCTCTGTATTTTAATACATAATACTCTAGAGTAGGGCTTAGGGTTATGAATCCTAGCATCATCCTGTGTGATCATGAAAATGCTCATTTGACTGCATGACTAGATAGAGCTGTGTCACAAATCCTCATTTTTCAAAACTCAGAATAGAAATAGAAAATAATACATACAGAGGTAATGCTCAACGTTAACTGAGTTATTCACAGAGCACAATATATTTCAGTGATTTTCCTGCAAAATCCAGACAAGGGTTTTACAATGGGATATGACAATCCTGCCCTCCGGTGGCAGTTTACAGAAATGCACCAACACAGCCCTGTAAACTCTGCAAGATGGGTTATTCAAAAATGCATTCTCCTTCCCTGACAGACTGAAGTGTTATAATAATAATAGGAGATAAAAATAGGAAGGTATCTAAAACAGGCAGCATTTTCTTTCTTTTTCTTTCTGACATCTATGAAGCTAAAGACAAATAGACAGAAGTCACTGTGCATCTCTTCTGGCTTCATGCTTAATGTAAAATAGCTGAGAAAAAGTAAAAAAAACACAGTAGTGTGAATCTTAGTGAGATGGATGCAAGGTGGTATGTAAGAATAAGTAAAAAAAAATCTGTGTGTGTGTGTGTGTGTGTGTGTGTGTGTGTGTGTGTGTGTGTGTGTGTATGCACTGCATGTGTGCGTGTTTATACTACATAGATATATATATATATATATATATATATATATATATATATATATATACACATAGAGAGAGAGAGATACATAGCTATGTTTACTATACATATATATATATATATATATATATATATATATAAATACATATATATATATATATATATATATATATATATATGTATATATAGGTATATAGACGCACACATATAGATAGAGAGAGAGATATATATATATGATTTCCATTGAAATTCTCAAAATTGCAAAAGTTTGAGTGCTTAGATTGTTAGCTGGAAAGTTTGAAAATTAACTTTTTGAATGTTGTCTCAGTTTAGGTGTGCAAGATCGGGGAATTTGCCTTTTCCTACTGTAGTGGAATCTCAACATTGATATATCTATATATATATATATATATATATATATATATATATATATATATATATATATATATAAAACATCAGGATATATGGGGTCATGAGGGGGGGCTAGATTTCATTTTGCTTTAAGTGTTTGTGAATCAGAGCATTGTGTATATGAATTTTGTGATTTGTACTAAGGTGTATGACTTAGTTCTCAAACTTTTTATAGTTTGAACATCTGCCATACACAGATAGATAGATAGATAGATAGATAGATAGATAGATAGATAGATAGATAGATATGTATGGTTACATTAACAAATAGCACATTCAAACAACAAACATTACATCAGTGAACAATCAACACATTCAAAAAGTGAACATTACATCAGTGAGCAAAACTAACCAACACCGCCAAATCCTGGCCTCACAAATCAGTGACTTACATAGCAGCAGCAAAATAAATGTACAAATAAAATTTGCAATATAAATGAAAACATTTTTGCTGCACTCACCTCCACTACTTTATATATACTATCTCTGAGACAGAGCTAAACTGGGGAAGGTCGTTTTACCAATCCCCTATGTAAAAGATTTGGAAACAGTCCAACTCCATAAAAAAAATTTCACACACCTGCACCTACCAAATCTCAGCAGCTATATACAAAATAACACTTACACTCCAAAAATATGCACTCTAAAAAAAAGCCACACATATGATGGTATCATTCATTCAGAACCGGCATAACCAAAGTTAAGAAAATGCCTGTATTGCTGATACTAAGTAAATGACTAGTAAAACATTTCCACCCCACAAAAACATCCACCTCACACTGAACCATACTTACAACCTGATCACCTACAGCTAACACATAGACATGCGCATTTCTATAAACATACACTCACACAATTCTGCATGTAAACATACCTGCATTCTTTCATTCACACAGGACACATTCTTGTCAATATATGTAGAGAGAAAGAGACAGAAAGAGGAAGAGAGACAGAGATACATATATAGACACACGCATGTACACACACATACACACACACACACACACACACACACACACACACACACACACACACACACACACACACACACACACACATATTTTTAAACACAAGACAGTATGTATCATTACAGTTATTAATATCTTAATTTTATAAAATATGCCTGATGAACAAATATATGTCATTCAGAAAAAAATTAAAAAGTGTCTAACTTTCTCCAACAAATGAGGTTTAGGAACAAACCAGTTGTCCAGGTACATCTTTGATAAGGGTTACAGATAGTTAAATGGGGTGGGGGTGGGAGTTTGTTGGGAAGGGGATTAAGATTAAGGAATAGAGATGGGTTTGATTAGATTCTGGGAAGGGAATGGTTCATTTTTTAAGGGGGCTTCAGAGGAAATGAGTTAGATGTAGAGTGGGACTTAGGTGTTTTATAGGAGGGTAACTGGGAAGAGGAGTCATATTTTGGCATGAACTTGCTAAGGCAATTGTTACAGCTGAGACAAACTGTAGGTATTCCTGGAGAACAGGTAGGCGTCGGGGTAATGCTGGGTGGTGGGTTGTTGGTGGCAGGCGGTTAGTATATTTAATTTTTTTTTTCCTTCTCCTCATCTATGTTTGCCCCATAGGTCTCAACCTGTTAAGAGGCAAATGTGGAACACAGACTATAGTAATGTGTGACAAACAGTCAAAATGTGGAACACCCTGTTTTCACACTGTGCAAAAAGCTTACCTTGGCCATGGCCATAGTCTTTCAACCAAAATATACCATCTGTAAGTATTTAGTAATACACACACTCTCTGCAGACACAGACATTTACATATATATATATATATACACACACAGATGTAGAAGCAAAAAGGCAGTGAGTGGCTCACTCATACACACACACACACACACACACACGCACACACACAGCAGTAACTTCACTGTTGGTATAATTTATGTATTTCATTATTCATTTAGAATAAAATATCCAAGGATACTCTCACACACAAAGATGCAAAGGCACAGATACAAGGGTGACCCACCACATACCCAATCACAGAAATGTATCCAGCAATTAGTGCCACTTTATTGACCCAGTACTTCTCAGATGTTTCATTCTGATTCACTGAAGTAAGAAATACATACGTTGTACCAACAGTGAAGTCATACAGTCCAAAGCATTACATCTCCATCTCCCCCTCCTCACTCATAGACATACAATGTTCTCAGCTATTCTTGACTGCTGAATGTCCCTGATTTTTTTTCTCATATTACTGTCTGTTTTTCAGACATTTGTCACATATTGAGGACTGCAGTCCCTGAGTAATCATTAAAGTTTGAGTTTTAGACTTCCTAAAATGTACACTAAGGCAAAATGTGTTATTTTATCACATTTCATAGTATATAACAATATTTAAAATCTGCCTGATTCGGGAACTTTGTTTCCATTTTTTTCTTCATCCCTGAGTCCTGTGACAAGACAATGTCAGATGATTATGTTCACACCACACCTCTCAAGTGTCCAGATTTTTGCCTCATAGTTTTGGTCTTCTCCTCATAAAATCTATGTTTTCTGGCAAACCACTGAAGGCTGAGTCTTTAAATAATTACATACATTTGAGATTCAAACTTAATATCCTTCAGAAAATGCATGCTAACACAAATCCTGTTGTTCTAGCAACTTTATAAGTTTATAATAGGAATATTTAAAACTTGTTCCATTTTTGGGCCTTTGTTCCCCCATTAATTAATGCTATGTCCAGATTTCTCATGCTAAGAGGTTGAGAGCTATCATAAACACACACACACAGACACACACACACACACACACACACACACACACACACACACACACACACACACACACACACACACTCATCCTTGTTGTACCTCTAAACTGTCCAGAATTTTGCAGAAAGCCTAAATTTTTTCGTCATATTTTTGGTTTATTCCTCATAAAACATGTAGTTTTCTGGCAAATCTCAGAGGAATGATTAATAAGATAATGACAGAAGTTTCAGTTTCAGACATTATATTCTTCAGAACATGTATGGTAATACAAAATCTGTTATTTTAGCAACTTTCTAAGTGTAAAAGAGCAACACCTAAAATTGTCCCTATTTTAGTACTTTATCACCACATTATGTTTGATTATTGGCTTTGTCCACATTTCTTACTCTAGGAGGTTGAGAGGTATGGTGCACTTTGGTTCAGAATGGAGCTCATTTGTGAGATTCCCATATATGCTCTCTACATAAACTCCTTTCAGCGTGTACACACGCATGCACGCACACACACACACACACACACACACACACACACACACACACACACACACACACACACACACACACACGTACAAACACACGCACACACGTACAAACACACACACACGTACAAACACACACACACGTACAAACACACACACACGCACAAACACACACACGCACAAACACACACACACACACACAAACACACACACACGCACAAACACACACACACGCACACACACACACACACACACACACACACACACACACACACACACACACACACACACACACACATTAATTGCTTATACCCATGTGTTTTAAACCAGACATAGTATTCCAAAAACCCACCAGACATTTCTTATTATTATTTTTAGTGAATTCTTACTTCCCTACACTTCTTTTAATCCCCCCATTAAAGAGAGGGGAAAAATAAAATTGAAGCAAAACAGTACCAAAGTAAATAAATGCAATACCAGCAGTTAAAATGATTTGGAGGAAGGAGTATGTTGTCTTTGAATTAATTGCTGTGGAAGGGGTGCGGTGATTGGTGGAATCTGAGACAGCAAATAGCAAGGTCCTTTTGGAAGCTATAGTGGCATTAGGAAGGAGGACAGTAGGTAGGCTGTGACCTAGGATGAGGGATACTTGGGTGGAAGGTTTTGTCTGCTACACGGCAGTGTGGCTGGAGAAGGATACTTCTTTGGCTTTACCACTCTTGGCCTACTTTCTTATGATTTGGGAGTCAGGGACTGCTTGGTTATGGTATGACCAGAGGTTTTGGAAGTGGAAAGAAGTTGATCACTCTCTCCTCTGAGTGGTTAGACATCCGGACAAATGGCTAACTACTATGATGGATACCTTTGGGGCCATTAGTTGAGGTGGAAGGATAAGGGGAAAAGGGTGGGGGGGGGGTATGTTGGGCTTTTAATATGGTATGTTGCTTGTGGGTAGGGTATAAGTTATGACATGCTTGTTCAAAGAGTGTTGGGAGCCATTCAGCAGTGCAGTGTGGTTGGCAGAAGATTCATTTGGTGACTCTGGGTTCCTTTTCCACTGTTGTAGGTGTTTTCCTTTCTTCTTTTCAGGGGTTTTAGAATCCCCAATGTAGAGGGAATTTTTGAAGGGCTGTGGGGAGGGGTGTCCTTTTGAAGGGCAAGGAGATGGCCGGGAGATGTATTTTCCCATTAAGGTGTAAGTATAGTGGCGTATGCTCCAGCAATTTCCTGATTCTTCTCTTAAGAAAGAACTAGTTGAGGGCTTTTACTGAGGTTTTCTATTAAATCATGGGTGGTGGGGGATGGGGTGGTTTGTAAGAATTTGATCCGTACGGAGAATGAAGCATATGTTGGAGGGTTTGGTAGAGAAGGAATGGCAGATGGGTAGGTTGATGTGACCTTTTGATAGCCCCCCCCCTTTCAGAGTTTTAAGGTTTCACAATTGGGTTTGGTTCCTAAGAAGGTGGCCAGTGAGTTCTGGTTAATTCACGCTTTGTTATTCCCAGGAAGGAGCTCTGTTAATGACTTTATTTCAGTTGAGGATGCCAAGGTCAGTTATGTGTCTTTGAATGACGCCATGAAGGTTATTTGGGGGTTTAAGGATCCATGGTTGGCGAAGGTGGACATCGAATCGACATTTTGCATTTTACCAGTATGGAAGGATGAGTGGCTGTTGTTGGGTATGGTAGTTGGGAACAACTTTTACTTTGATAAGGCTATGCCAATGGGATGCTTGGTAGTCTACTCTACTTTTGAGATATTTAGCACTGTACATCACTGGGTTTGAAAGCAGCAGGTGGATACGCACAGGGCAGTACATTACCTGGATGATTTCTTGGTAGGAGGTGAGGGGTTTTGGGAGCATTCAAAGGTTTGTGACAGTTTTTGGGGATTTGTGATGAGTTGAGGTCCCATGGGCTAGGCAGAAGTTGTTAGGCCCAGCTAAGGCATTGAATTTCTTGGGTTTATTGGTGGATGCAGAACTGGATTAGGGATGATATGGAACTTTTAGGGCTTCTAAATTTTGCATGTCGGGCAGTTCATCCAGAGCATACTTTTTGTAGGTCAGTGGCCTTCTTGCTAAAAGGAGGGAAGAGCAAACATCATTGGGTCAGGATTAACAAGTAAGTATGGTCTGATTTAGCACTTTGTTCTTTTTGCAGCTGTTTAATGGTGTTTCTTTTTGGCAAATGGATTGGGTTGGTCAAGGAGAACTTCATTTCTTTACAGATGCAGTTGGGGATATCAGAAAGGGTGCGTTTTCTTGTGGGAATTGTTTGCGGCTCACTGGCCAGTGTCTAGAAGGATGAGTGGAAAAGGAATATTGCCTTTTTGGAGATAATGCCATTCAGGGTTGTGTCGCTAGTTTGGAGGAGTGGTTGAGGGAAAAGGGGGTAAATTTTAATTCAGATAATACGGTGGCAGAACAAGTTTTGCAAGCAAAGACTGTGGAATCTGAATTGTTATTATTAGTTTTACCTAAGTTGGTTTTGCAGAGTTTGTTAATATTTTTTTCTTTCACAGGGGTGCATGTGGCATGGGTTAGGAATGAGATTGCTGACGGTTTACCTTAATTTCAGTTTTCCAGGTTTGATAGTTGGCCCTGGGGGTGGAGAAGGAGCCGATGGTGTTGCCAGATGAGCTGTGGCATTTTGGGTTGCTGTAACCAGGAGGTTGGTGCAGCATTTCTGGGCAGCGTCTACCAGGATAGCGTATGGTAGGGCATTATATGGTTTTGACAAATCTATTTTGCAGTTGCCTGAAGATGAAGGGGTTTGGTCAGAAGAAGTATTATTGTGATTCTTGGCTCAGGCTTGAGGGCAGGGTTAGGCAGTGCAATCAGTTAAGGTGGACTTGGCAGTGATTAATATATTTGTGCAGGTGACTGGACTGCATGATTTCACAAAGTCCTGGATGGTGGGGCGTATGTTGAAAAGATGGGGTAGAGTGGTTGGTGTGAATATGGATATGCATTGGACAGGTTTTGAAAGTTTTATTGAAGGGTTTAGCTTTAGTGATGGGTGAGTCTGTGGATTATGTTTTGTGGGTTACTTTGTATTTATGGATGTATTTTGGGGCATTCCAGGTGTTAGAGCTGTTAGGGTCATTAGTTTGGAATGATGTTATGTTTTTTCCAGTGTTAGTGCAGATTTGGTTAAGTAGGCAGTTAGTTTTGGGCTTTGTCCGATAAGTTGGGCTGTGGAATTGATACAGGCTCATGTGGGGAGTCCTCAGGAATTGCTTTTTCAGTTCAAAGGGGTTAAGGTAGTAGCAGGTAATCCATTTGTATATGTAATAAGAAGGGCTCTGAGTTGTATGGGTTTTCTAGATGGCAGGTTTTCCACTCATTCCTTTCATATTGGTAGGGGTTCATATTTGGCAAGGGAAGGAAGATCCATTGAGGTCATTCAGAGGGATTTTGTCTTCAAATGCCTTTTTATCATATATTAGTTAATGGATTCAATTCATAATTAATATGTTTTTTGTCTTTCAGGAAAGGCAACTGCCATCTTATATTCATTGGGAAACAGGGATGGCAGTGGTTAGAATGGATGGAAAGGACTTGGGTATGAGTCGATTGGGGTGGACAGTTAGTCGGCATGGGATTAGAGGTCTTAGGTGGAATCAGCTTATGGATGAAGTTGAAGTGACATGGTCATGGATGGGGCTTCCTCAAATATTGGTGATACATTTGGCTGGTAATGATTTGGCTGGTAATGATTTTGGAATAAATCCAAAGAAGCAGTTGGTGGAGAGGATAAGGGTGAATCTGGTTATGTTGCAAATGTTATATCCAGGCACATGCATTGTATGGTCTGAGATAGTACCGCATTCGTGTTGGAAGAATGCTGCTAGTTTTACAGCTTTGAAGCATGCAAGGTGGTTTATTAATTGTAGGCTGGCATGGCAGTTGGATGCTTTGGGTATGTACACAATAGACCATAAGGATTTTGATGACAGGGACCCAGTTTGGTTTGGATCCAGTGGAATGCATTTGAATGAGTTTGACTTAAATTTGTTTACTCTACATTTAAATTTATTTTAAGAAGGTTTGGTGAAATTTCTTTTGTAGGAAAGAGGCAATAGCCTGTGGTAAGGCTGGTGGGCAGAGAAAAGGGGCAGGCTTGTTTATCTTTTATTCCCCCCTCTTGGTGTTGGGTGTTGATACAATAATTGTGAGGAATTAAAATGAGCAGTAGGATACTGCTCAAGTGATAAGAATAAGTAAATGGAGGTATGGATGCTGCTTAGTTGGGCAGGGTGAGCAGGGTACACTGCCATGATGTATGATATAAGGATTTTACATGTTGTGGTTACAATGTTACAAAGGTCATTTGGTATCACGTATATTATTGAAGGAGATTGGGCCAAATGAGCTTTGGCAGCAAACCAATTTGCCCACGGATGTCTTTAGTAAGGGTTAGAGAGAGTTAAATGGGGTGGAGGTGGGAGTTTGTTGGGGAAGGGGACTAAGATTAAGGAATAGCAATAGGATTGATTAGATTTTGGGTAGGGAAAGGCTAATTTATTAAGGGGACTTTAGAGGAAGTGAGGTTGAGGTAGATGGAGGGTGGGAATTAGCTGTTTTATAGAAGTGTAACTGGGAAGAGGAATCATATTTTGACATGAATTTGCTATCCATCCTCCCTTCCTTTTTTCTTTTGTTTATTTTGTTCGGTCTGGTTATGGAGGTGGGTATGGGTTGAATAAGAGGGGCAGGCTTGTCCGTCTTCTGTTCCTCCTCTTGCTGTTGGGTGTTGATGCAATGAGTTTTGGGGATGAAAGTGAGTGGTAGGATGCTGCTTGACTGATAAGAATAAGTAAGCGAAGGTATGGATGCTGTTTATTTGAGCAGGATGAGCAGCATACGCTGCCTTGATGTATGTTATAAGGATTTTACATGTTGTGGTTACAAGGCTGTTCATGTTACAATTAACATTTGAAATGATATAATAAAGTTATGTTTGAAATTAATAAATGTCATCACATGTCATGTGGTGTCACATGTATTATTGAAGGGTACCGGGGCAAATAAAAAGCTGTAACTGTTTTGGGGATACTGGTTAACTAGTTCTTCGCTCCATATTAGATTGCCATAACTTACAGTAATCTTTATAACACTACCTGTTGCGTAGTACGCTTTTGCTGTTTCTATGAGCATTGTATATCTCACTCGTAATCTTTCTGCTTCTCTTTGTTAACCGGTTTCCCTCACTCTCACTAATAGTACTTTAAATTCCATTCTTCACAGATTGCCCTGCCTGCGTATCTGTATCTGACTTTTCCTATCCACTACATCACTTTCATTTTAACTCACCCTTTCCCCATTTGTTATTACTTGTCTCACTTCACTTACACAGTTTTTATAAAATCTTTCTCTTTTAAAAATTGCCATTTCCAATTCTTTGCTATAGAGTCTCATCTACCCTCACACTTACCTCTTCTGCACTACCTAGTCCTTTTTTTACTTTGGTATATGTGTAATGTATCATATTTAATTTTGCTTTACATATATTGCATCTTAATTCTGTATGTTATGTTGCTCATATGCTAAGATTATGTTTTACTTTCTTAACCATTTTACTGTCTATCTTGTATCCGTTGCATTATGTTTTTTCTACTTGAATGTTTCTCATGTTTGATGTAACTGTTACTCCTTTGATTGGGTAACTCCTTCTTCCTTATCATTTGCCTTGTTTTCTGAGTCCACACTCTTTGACAAATCAAGTAATCAGTCACAGATGGTAAACTGTCGATCTCTCACATATTCAAAGTTACTGCAGAGAAATGATATGAGGCAGTTTGTCTGCCGCACCTCCTTACTTAAATCATATATAGCTGGGAAGATAAACAAGCATGTGGAAAGGATGACAGCACTTACATGGACAGTAGTTAAAGCATCAGGAAATGCTTTCAAACCATTGAAAGCTTGCCAGTCTTTTTAATCAGGTTATATTTTGTCAGCTTCTACTATTATTGGGTCTTTCTACTAACTCCTAGTTCTTTTGTCTTCCTTTGCCCTTAAATATTTAATTCTGCAGAGGCATCTCCACCTTCTTTTGGGGGGCAGATTAGTCTTGTTGGAAGTAAAGAGCTGTCACCTGAACAGCAACTCTGTCTGTGGAGGCCAATATTTTTGGTACATAGTTATATAAATGTTAAACAAAAGATGCCCAGATTTTCCATTCTTTCAGCACGTGCTTCTTACATATAATCCAGTACTTCCCCATGCCCACAACGCCAATGAGAATGCTGATGTGCACTTGTTAAGCTGCTATCATTTTGTACACCTAGAGTACTACCTTGCATTCACAGAGGAATCCTGTCATTCCTGCAGTGTGCGAACCCATATCAATCTGCTCAGGAAGGGCAGGAAGCTGCTGACTGATGGAAGAAACTTTCTCTTTCTTACTCTTCGTAATCAAACACAGTCACTTGCACTACATTCTGGGTGAGGATTGATGCTATTCACTGACATTTAATTCATTACAAAAACACTAGTTTTCTCTCTTCCTTCACTTGCATCATATCTCACACCATTTTCACCTAGCGTCTTCTCTCCCACTACCACTTCCTTTTCCTTCCATTGCACACATCACTACACCCTACCTATCACTCCACATCTATTTCACATCTCCCCTATTCACGTTGCTAGATTTAAGGTGTATCACTCACATCTATATTTACATATGTAAAATATGCCCAAAAGTAAATCTCTCTTATCCTGTTTATTCCTTAATATTCTGTCATTCTGTGGTGACATGCTCCCATATCCTGGTCTCAATTATACTCCCTCCCCATCCTTAACTCAAACTCCAACATCACACAACACGCTTAAATTTATCTCTATAAATATATGTAGTACATGCAATAAAGTGACCGAGTTACATGCCTGGATTACCCAGCACTCCCCTGATATACTTGTAATCTCTGAAACCTGGCTCACGCCACACATTAAAGACTCAGAGGTACTTCTTCGAGGATTCATTATGCCCAGAACTGACTGACTCAAAAGAAAAGCAGGGGTTGTAGCCATACTCCATCCCAGTTTCCCAGTTCCTGTCCTCTCACTCCCCATAATCATCCTGCACCTTCCTTTGACAAAGCTAATATTTATCATCTATTATCTCAATTTAAATAATCATACAATCTTCTGTATTATTGTCTGATACATACTCCCTGGCAACAGTCTAGCAATAGTTGAAGATATCGTATCTGGGGTCTCAGCCAATATTTTTCTAGACACTATAATTTTAGGTGACATCAACATCAATTGGCAGAAGCTTACCCCACAATTCCCAACAAATAGCATTAACCACTGTGGCTTTTCACAACTTATAACTCACCCAACCTATACCAGTAAATCAAATCAAACTGGTTCTATTATAAACTGGATTTTAGTCTCCCACCCTAGTAACATTACCCAATCTGAAATACTTCCAGATTCTATCAGCAATCACCACCCAACCATATTCATTACTCATCCTTTTAAACAACATACCTAAGAAACATTGTACAACGTAACCCACTTCAACCCACTTACCTTTACATATATGTTGAATTTTGTTAATTGGTCATTCCTTAAATACATAGCCTTTGAAGAAGAAGTCAAAAAATTCTGCTTTATATTCTTAAACATTTTAAATAACATACAACTCCCAGAAGGAAAATAATCAAATCTACTTTCTGTCTTTGGATTTCTTTCAATTCTAGATCCCTTATGCTAAATAGAGATAAGGCCAGAAAATGCTGTTTGAAACAGAAACGGAAGTCACAAAACATTTCAGAGAAGTGCATAACCTTGTAATGAAACAAGTGAACAAAGACATAAAAAGTTCTACTCAAATCCACAAGACCAACATAAAACGTATCCAAATAAATTCTGGCAATCAGTTAATAAAATCTTACACCCTGGAATTAATTCATCCCCACAACCTTCCACAGACAGTACCTCTTCTAATACAGCATATCAGTTTAACTCATATTTCATCAATAGAATAGCATCCATTATGAACAATTTCTCTGCCACACCTAATGATTTCTCATCTCCTCCTACTGGGTGTCTCTCCAAGTTTTCCCTACAACCAACCCTACATCCTTCATTAAGAACCTACTGAGCAAACTCAAATCTTGTTCCCCATCTACGGATAATCATCCTAATGAATATCTAAAAATGGCTGCTGACTATAGCCTACCCAGTTTATATACTCATGAACACAGCTGTTAAGGAAGCCTATGTCTCCTCCCCCTGGAAAAAAAGTTATTCATCTTTCCTCTCCACAAAGTGAATTCCACAGGTATAGCTAACCAATACCATTGCAATATAGGACCATTGCAATACTGCCTTGTCTTTTCAAAATTTTAGAAAAATGTATCCACAAGCAAGTTCTTCAATACTTACTTGACAATCAGTTTCTTTCTCCTACTCAGCATGGATTCAGACCTGCACATGATGCTAACAGTGCGCTTTTATTTTTCAGTGACACAGTCAGCAAAGCTCTGGATACACATAAGTTTGTTTCATCTCTATTTCTAGGTCAGTCTAAAGCTTTTGACATTGTCTCTCAACCCAGCCTCTTGTCACAACTATCCTCTCTTGGCTCAACTGAAACTACCTTACAATGGTTCACCAGTTATCTCTCCAACAGATATCAGTCAGTTAAATGGTATTCCAGTTTCTCTCCTTGTTTTGTGGTTAGCACTGGGGTACCACAGGGCTCAGTACTGGGTCCATTCATCTTCAACATCGTTATTACCAATCTTCATACTCTTTCTAAACAAGCAACCCTTGTACAATATGCTGATGATTCTGCTTTAATCTGCTCCTCTATCAATCTTACCCAACTGCAAATAATAACACAAGATGCATTCAATTCCACTGAGGCCTGGCTTACCAACAATCAGCTCCTATCTAATCCCAAGATAACTAAACTTCTGTTATTCTTTCCTAAACAACATGTGCTTGATAAATTCAACTTTAAATTTCTTCACTAAGCAATACTGTGATGTTGTTCCATACACCAAACTTTTAGGTGTAACAACTGATAAAAATCTTAAGTCTGACTTGCATATTATCAACAATATCAAAAAGACCCATCAAAACCTTGGTATGCTGTATACGGTTAAAACATTTCTCACCAACTCCATAAAAGTAACTCTTGCTTTCTTTTATCTCTTACTATCCCTTCTTTATGCTTCCCCTATTCTAATTAATCTTCACCCCCCTCACAAGGTAAAACTGGATCAATACTGTCATAAAATAGCCAGATTTGATACTGGCCAGCCCCTCACATCACACCACTGCTCTTCACTAAAAACTTTAAATTGTCTTGAACCCCCCTACCTGCTTACTTTTTATTAGCTATTATTAACACACAAAATGCTCTGCAATCTCTCAGTTTTTCCAACACCCTCTTCCCTTCTGCTTCATGACTTGCATTCTTCTGACAAGCAACTCCAATCTGTTCATAAACCTCAAAGGCCAAGTGTTCTTAGCCTCTATTCCCACAGTGTTGCGAAGACCTGGAAAAGTCTTCCACTATCAGTAAGACTGATACCTCACTACTATACCTGAAGTATCTCCTAAATGAACATCTCTCCAACTCCTGGATCTGTTCATGCTCTACGCCATCTTAGTATTCATCTCTATCATGTCTGTCCAGCAATATTTATTCTTGACCCAATTCTGTCCAGCCTCCTGCTTTCTACTGATCAAGCCATTCTTTCGGTAATCCTGCAACTATGCAACCTGCTTTAACTATGTCCTTTTTACTTCTTAATTCCTACTTTATCATTTATATGTTTAAATGAATTACGTGGCTTGATTTTTCAAATCTCAATCTGAATTCTCTGCCTACTGTTATTTGGTACAACTTCATTACAAAACTATATTAATATTAATATTAATGTATATTCTATTACTAATGTTTATATGTAACAGCTACAATTTTTTTGCGGTGTTTTTCTCCCCAGGTCTCCACTGAAAATGAATAATTTTGTACCTAGTTGGACTTTCCTGGTTATCAACTGTGAAATAAATAATTAAAATTTTAATTTAAAGGAAAAAATAAATAAACCTTAAATGAATTTCTGAAGGGGTGCAGCCCCTGCCCAGACACCACTGGTTTTGTAGAGTGTGCTGTTTAATCTCCTTTCTTACTTATTTACAGTAAGACCAAGATCAACTTCACTATTTGAGTGAGAATGCTCACAAACAGATACCATCTGTGCATGCTTGGTACTTGTGTAGAAGTAGTTGTAATATATTGAAACCTTATGAGCACAAAACACAGAGGGTTGATAAGAGCAATGCAAACAAAGAAAGGTAAACGTGCTCTTTACACAACATGACTCAGTATGGAAGAGGAACGTTCTTTGTCCATGAAGAACAAATTAGACCTCTTCCTATAGTACGTTGTCATCCTCTCAGTTAAAAGGCTGGCCTAATTTATAGAGACAATGGATGAGAAAGGGCACTATGTCAAATTGCTGTGTACCATCTAAATAAATAATAAACATTATTCGCAATTCCACACTATTGCATATGAACGAGGAATACACAGTAAAAAAATGCCAAACATCCTCAGCTATGAATATAAATATCATGTTTAAACAGGACGGCATTTTTAAATAAAAGACAGTATTCTGGAATAAGTGATTTTTTTTCGCAAATGTTCTGTTCCCCCTCTCTTATTTTACTACAAAACAGAATCACAAATGGTACCATGCTGCTCAGACTCTGATATGGAAAATGCTATTCTTTTTTTTTTCTTTGAATACATTTTCTTTCTTTTCCTTCCCCATTTCTTGATTTTAAAGGGCCTTTTTCTGGTCATGTAAATTAGATTCATTGTGAAATGCCTGGCTGTCAATGTCAAGAGGGCACCCTGACGGACACATATTGTTCCATTATTTTTTAATGTGGTAATATTAGTTGCAGTCCCACTGCTTTCTATTAGTCTAGCACAAAGACTGCTTTGGGCTGTTTGTTCAAACAGAATGTTGGGCGGTAAGAGGCTCAGAGGCGTGCAGTGTGAGGCACGCTAACAAGAGAAGGTCACATTTAAAAGATCGCAGCAAGCTCTGCTCTAGCACATTCACACACTTTTGAATTCCATTTCTTACACAGTAAGTTTTAAAAATGTTTTACATGTGTTACAAGATGGAGAATGACAACAGAGATTGGTAGAATTCAGTACACAGCTTGATACATAGAAAAAGGGTGTAACTTTCTAGCTGAGAATTAGTTTTACTAAACTCTCAGATTAAAACATCCTTCAAATATTAGAATCACAATATATATATATATATATATATATATATATATATATATATATATATATATATATTCTGATCCACAAGCTCAGACATAGCATCCATTTTCCTTAAAAACATTGCCAAAAAGTCTGAAAGGTATCAACATTTCATTCTGAACTCCATTTAAGAAAACATACCTTTTGTTAACAGTAAGCAGAATGCCGGTGTGTATATGTGTGGTATAAATAAATAAATATACACATATTTGCATATAGATATGAACCTCAGCTTATGTATAGACACACACACACACACACACACACCCACACACATGCAACCACATAGTAAACAGCTGCTGATGCTCACACGCATGTATATACAAACACACACACACACACACACACACACACACACACACACACACACACACACACATACACACACACACACACACACACACACACACTGTACAATTTGTAGGTAATGTACCATACCATCTGTATATGAATATCAGAATTACAGAACAGATAACATTTAAATATTAAAGTTTAAGTCCACAACTGTAGCCCTCAACTTCACCATTTTATATATATATATATTTATATATATATATATATATATATATATATATATATATATATATATATATATATATATTTATATATCTGTGTGTGTATGTGTTTGTAGATATGTATCAATATGCATCACCTGCGGCATTTAGTTATGTAGTTCTCAACCCTAACTCCCTCCTAGACATAGATGTATAGATAAAATATACCTAATACATCTCTTGCAGCTCTAATTTCCTACCTTCTTTAAATCTTTAACAAAATAATGGAAAAAAAAATTATCCTGAAGATTCAGAAGAAAAAAATGACTGCCAGCAGTAAGAGATAATACCAAAGGGGACTGTTTCTACTATACGAAAAAATGTAATTCAAAGACATGTTAGTCAAAATGAGGAAATACCTTATTATCAATTAATTTGAATGTCTCTGAATCACCTGTATCTACAAATGGTTTAAATCAGCACTTTTCTTAGGTAGTCAGCAATGGCGGACCATGAACTGTATTGGCAGAAGCACCATTGCTCATTTGCACATTCAAAGAGACATACAGAAACACACACACACACACACACACACACACACACACACACACACACACACACACACACACACACACACACGTACATGACATTCTTCTTGTATGTCCCTTAGTGTACAGAACATTCCTGATATATCTTCTTTTATTGTCCCTGCCCTAGTCAGTAATGCCAGACATTAGAGTTTTTTCTTCTTATTGTTCGTAATGTGCATTGCCTACCCTAGTCAGTAATGCCAGACATTAGAGTTTCATTCTCCTTATTGTTCATAAAGTGTATCGTGATACTAGACCTGTTCATAAAGTGTATCGTGATACTAGACCTGTTGCTCTATTTACTTTTTCAGTGAGTCCAAGTAATAGTTTAAAAATTCTCCCTGATGTCATCTAGTGTTCTTTCTGGCCTTGTCCCAAAGCCTCCCCTGACATGGACAACTCGCATCACTCACAACTGTCCCTGATTTTACATAACATTCCTGCTGCTTCTTATACGTGCCCTGTCCCTTGTAACTTTTCCAATCGTTGAGTAATGCCAGATATTACAGTTTCATGCTTCTTAGTAAAAATACTCTATTTGAATAACTCAATTAGGACTGAGAGCTAAAGTTTCTGCATTGATAAATTGCTTTATGAGTCAAGGGTACAGAGTTCATACCTTCTCCCTCCATTTAAATTAAGCTTTTTAATTTTATTTTCGAAGACTTAAGCTAACATATTAGGACTACCTCTGGTGTCTGGCAGTGGTGCTGAGAGCTAACATTCTCCTTATGAACTATATGTGAGCACTAATAATTCAGGGTCTAAATCTTTAAGGCAACATATACAGCGCATCCCTGATGTCTAGTGTTCTCACCTCCCCATGTCTTTCATGCACCAAATTTCATTCTGTTATCTTTTTAAGTACCTTTAAAGCATGATATTTCTGGTGTACAGAGTCCCCACACACCAGAGTATTGCAGGACTTATTCATTATTTTAGGGAGTATGAAGATGTGACAACCCCCCTCATACACATTCATGCCTTCATACATGTGCACACACACACACACACACACACACACACACACACACACACACACACACACACACACACACACACACACACACACACACACACACACACACAAACACATGCACGCGCACACACACTTGCACACAGACCTTCTCTACCTAACCCATTAGTAGCCCCACCCCTACAGTGACCTGTCAGGCAGATGCACACACCATACCTCTGACCCTCTTAGCACAGGAAATCTGGACAAAGTCTAAAATAACAGGGGGGCAAAGGCCCAAAAATAGGGTCAAATTTTAAATATTGTTCTTATAAACATGGAAGGTTGCTAGAATAACAGGATTTCTGTTAGCATACATTTTATGAAGGATGTGAAGTCTGAAACTCGGTTGTCAGTCATTATTTGGTGATTGCAGTCCTCAATGATTTGCAAGAAAACCACAAATTTTATGAAGACTAGACCAAAAATATGAAGTAAAAATCTGTACATTCTGCGAAAATGTATTCTCTTTAGTGGTACAGCACAGAATCATGCACCTGAGGCCACTCACCCCTCTGCATGCACTCACATGAGTGGCTATACACATACATGCAGGCATACATGCATAAATGCATGCACACCCATTACCACCACTACCTGTATGCTAAACTCCTCAGATTTATCTTTAACGTGATTGCAACCATTGGATGTAATAGGTGAATAGGAGCTGTTAGCCATCTTCATTAATATGGCTAACTGAAGTAACGTAGGCAGCTGAGCAAGAGCACATGGGTAATTAGCATAGGCTGCACCACTGGAATCTCTCATTAGCATTTGTGGTATACCACAGAAAGAGCCGACTATGGTGCTGCACCAATTCAGGCTTCAGCAGTGTGGTAGGGCTGTGTCTGAATCAGAAATGGTTACTGCCAGGTATACATCAGACTGACACCTCCTGGTAACCTTTCTGAATCAGGCCCAATATGTTATTCTACCTGCAGTCACTTACCTCATGACTGAGTTAACAGAATAATTGAATTAAGATGGGAACATGGGTTTCATACTGATAGTACAAAGCCATTTTCATGGTAATGATATTGAATAATGAATCCCAACTGGAGCAATAACTCTGGGACATGAAACACAGATTTCACATGCCAAGAACATGAAGAGCTATATGAGGAGGCAGCCATTGTCCTTATAGCTCAAGCTAGTGTGTACGCAACTGAGCCCTGCTCAATGGTCAGACTTGAAAGTAGTGCTGCAGATGGGGCTTTAATCTTTTAAAGCTCACATCATTGATCTCCAAAAAGAATCAGTTACGCCAACAAACTGTATACTGCTCATACAGTGGAACACAGAAGCTAGCCCTTCTAGAGAATATATCAAACTGGCAGAAAATGTTTATAGACTCAAACAGTACTGGAAAGGCCATTCAAACAATCTTGAATTTTATATCTCATAAACCGAGTCAGACACATTTGTGAAAATTTTAAGAATAAAAAGATTAATAAAGCCATTAATATTTAAGACATATGTTTTTTAGATATACAATGAAGCAAATTAGTAAATTTTGATAGTTATGGTGTAAGGTTTGTTTTGCTGCAGAGACCCAAAACACTTCTCATGTCAGAAAGTATGGAGAATTTATCAGCAAGCTTTGTCACCATTGCAGTGCATATGAGATATTTTGCAATCATTCATTTTCCATTGTCTTTTTTCATCCCTGCTCCTGCCATCCATCCAACCTCCTGAAACTGACCTTGAGCACATCTTTTCTTTATTGGTGGGGTTGTCCCCAGATCGACAAGGGTGGAGGGCCCACCTTTTATGCAACAATGAGATGTCTGAGACCTCGTGGGCATCCCGACTACGATGGCATTTCTGTATATACTAATCCTTTATCTAGGCTGGGGGATGGGTGAGTGCTAGTACCACTACACTTTCTCCTATGAAACTGCTTGCTGACTAGACCTTGTGTAATGTACACTGTCACCATATGATAGGTTGGTGCACCACATACCCATGCTAAGGCCGTGTACACCACCCCCAAGAATGGGCACATCTGTACTCCCTGCCAGCTCTGGGCCACATATTGAAAAGGTCATTGGGGACTTGGCTAATCCTTCATCCCTATATGTCACTGGAGCTGGCTTATTTGCAATAATTTTGATATTACACATGGAAAATGCTATGTATTTGTATCTCCCTTAGAAGCCAGTGGTTCTGAAACACAAATCATTCCTGACAGAGTGATGTGCAAAATGTTGCTTCTTCCAAAGAAGTAAAACAGTACATTACATGCAGCTACCAAGTGATCTATCAAATGTCTGAGCCTTTGCAACACATTTTCCAAGCTTATATGTGGAAGGAACGTTTGCTAATTAATGAGAAACACTGGTCTAGCTGTGTCAACTTCTGTGTGACAGAAAGCCACCAAAGGGAGACATAACATTTTTGTAAAATTCTGTAATCTTTCTCAGATCTTGACAACAAGCAATTCCTCTGTAGTAGTGAATGCATAAATTCTACTACAGACAATGGATGTGCTGCAAGGTAGGTTTGGCAAACAGCAACATTCATGCGTAACACTCTAGAAAGTAATTTTTTAAGTAACCAGTACAGTGGAGGTTATATTAAAGAACATGGTAACACTTCACATACAAAGACGTTCCACTCACTGAAATGACTCATCATCAGCTTGTAACTGTCCTTCCTCCTCACTTTATACTACTTGAAACAGTTATTAATTAACAATTGCTGTCATACCTCATGACCCATCATATTCTGAAGAGAGTCCAGCATGGTTTTAGAGCAGGATGCAGTGCAGAAACACTTCTCCTGACAGTCTTACTCTGATCCTTCAGAAAGTAAATTACAATGAATATGTTGCTGCAGTCTTTCTTGACTTGTCAAAGGCTTTCAATATTGCAAACTGAACATTCTTTTAGAAGTATTATGTAACAAAGGCATTACTTAACAAAGGCCTCTACGCTGTGGTGGTGCAGCGGTAGCATTGTTGCCTCACAGCAAGAGGTTCTCCCATTCGATTTTTGGCTGGAGTGCCTTCTGTGTGGAGTCTGCATGTCCTCCCCGTGGTCGAGTGGCATTCAAAAGACATGTGTAGAATGGGCATGCCTTCATTGAAGGTTGGGCATCAAGCTGGCACCTCGGCACCGTAAAAATCTACTGCCAGTCATTAGCGGACCGGAGTTCGGCTGTGGCGACCCCTAACCGGGAAAAGCCAAAAGAAAAACTTAACAAAGGACTCTCTATAAGCAGCATCCACAGGTTTAACTGCTACTCATCCATCCATTCAGAACTGTAAGGTGGTCTGGTCAGCTATCACCTGTGCAGAACTTTACCTTAGCAGTGCCCCCTGGATCAGCATTAGGGCCACATCTATTTACATTTTTTGCAGACAGTATGCTTATAGTGTGTCATCCATTTTCCAACATAGAACATGCTTATTAAACTGTACTGCTTAGTTCCTCAAATGTGTTGGCCACGCTCAATAGCACCAAACAAAATTACTTTATCAGCATCAAAAGCTGCATATCAGATTCACATTTGAATGCAAAAATAAATAAATAAATGCATCTGGTGTTACACTGCTGTTAATTATAAGCCATATCCTATTTAATGCACAATGTAAGATGCAAGCAAAATTGCAAAATTACTCTGGTAGCTGTGTTCCTTCAAATTGTTAAGAGTTACCTTTGGTCATCTACTGAAGTTTGAACAACACATTAACAGCAATTTACAATTCAGTCATAAGGTAGACATGATCCACCTTACACATTTTTTATAGTTGTATTTATATTGAAATTTTGGTCTGGTTTAAATTTGGCACTAGTGAGGGGTGGAATTTGGGAGCAACAAGGGCAAGTGGAGCAGGGCTAACACTAACTCCGAGAATTTCTTTGGGCTTTTGGTTTGTATGATTATATGTTAGCAATGGTCTTTGGTTGTATTTTAATTTGTTTAATTTTTTATTGTTTTACACCAATTTTCAGGCTAATTTTAAAAAGATCCTAGGGGTAAGCTAGCAAATTTAGCCACTATGGAGGGGAGCCAAATTACTGTGGGGACAGCCTAAAGGTGCCTTTAGACCCAGGTCAGCAGTAAATAGTACACAGGATTTGTTATAAGTTTTTTAGTACATTATAAGGTATTAACCTTATCAAATTCCATGCCGGACTTCAGAGGGGATAATTCCTCAGGGTAGCTTCCTTTTAGGCAGGAAATTCTTTTTACTGGGGTAGTTTGTGGGGGTCTGCCTTATCAAATTCCAGGTCGGACTTCAGAGGGGATAGTTTCCCAGGGTAGCTTCCTTTTAGGCAGGAAATTCTTTTTACTGGGGTAGTTTGTGGGGGTCTGCCAGGGTTTAGAATCAGGCTGCTGACTGGGTCAACCTCTCAACCTCTTGGTTCCAGAAATCTGGACAAAGCCTGACATAATGTGGGAACAAAGGCCCAAAAATAGGGACATATTTTAAATATTGCTCTAATAAACTTAGAAAGTCATTAGGATAAGAGGATTTGTGTTAACATGCATTTTCTGAAGGATAGCAAGTCTGAAACTCAAATGTATGTCATTATTTAATGACTTCAAGTCCTTGGATCATACCAATGATATGCCAGAAAACCACAAATTTTATTAGGAAAAGACCAAAAATGTGACTAAAAAAATCTGGACATTCTGCAAAAATCAGGATATTTAAGAGCTATGCTCATAATCATGACAGAGCCTCAAACTTCTCTTTAGTTGCTGCAAAAGCCTGGCCTTTTCTACCACTGACATTGTAAAAAACTCACATTATATCATTCAGTCACTCCTTAAAATATATATATATATCTTTATTTAACCTGGATATGTTACTGTTTCCTTTCTTATGACTCTGTAAGAAACCACTCTTTAAACTTCATCCTCTCAATAACTAGTTGCTAATGGCTCATTATCACGATGATCTATTAGTATCTACCCACTAATCTCTCTCTTTAAGTCTCCCTCTATGTGTGTGTATATATCCCTATCTCTCTCTCTCTCTCTCTATATATATATATATATGTATCTATATTTAAATATGTATGTTACTATATTTTACTTTTGCTGTATATATGAATGTACTTTTCTTCTCCTGTAGCAGGGTTATGTTGGCTCAGTATGCTGACTCCTCAAGACTAATGCAAATCGCTTGTGTTTTCTTGCAACTATCAGTATACCTCTACTACAGTCTGTCAGTGCAATATGTTAATATGTTTATTGCAGTTTGCTCAGTAACTGACAATACCTCTGTTTTGGTATGTGTAGATGTAAAAGTGATATTACTCTCTGTATGTTGTAATATGTTAATTTCTCCTCAGGTCTTTGCTGAAAATGGACCCTACCCAGCTGGACTATAGCAGCTAACAAAATAGATATGTAATAAACAAATATAAATACAAAAATAAAATAATGCCATTTTCAAAACCATATGTCATACATTTTCCTTAGACTTTCTTTCTCTTTACACACACACACACACACACACACACACACACACACACACACACACACACACACACACACACACACACACACACTTTCATAACATACAGACATATATGCATTTAAATATGTGTCTATGTCAAGTGCTCAAACTATCAAAAGTTAAACCACAGACAGTGAAAAAAAAATCATATCTAAGAGATTTGAAAAAAAAGGGTACCCAAGACAACAATGTTACACAGATTAGGCCCTCATTCAAATAGAAAACTCCGTAGCATATTGCCTACTCCGAGGTGATCTCTGCCTAACATCTAAAGCTATGTCAAACCCAGAGCTGTTGGACATGCTACACCTAAAGAAATCCCAATCCCTCCAAGCTACATGCTCTAGGGACCTAAACCTTGTCATAACAATAAACAGGATACGCTGGAGGGATATATTCCTGTCCCAGAGACTTCCTATACTCTGGAAAAAGCTACCCATCTATGTCAAGCAAAGTTCTTCATTAGTACTCTTCAATAAAAAACTTGATGAGTGGATGGGAAATAGGAAATACACCCCGGGGGATCAGTTTTGTGTCTCTGCTGGACAGTGGCACAGGAAAATAACTTTCTTGGGTGGCGTCAGCTATGGTACCTTGCTGGCTAGGCTTACGTAGGCCCTTGGGCTGATAGCCTAGTACCTACCTATGAACCTATGAACCTATGAAGAGAAAATCTTCACTATCCTTAGTTCTGAAACCTGGAATCATCTGCCTAATGAAATAAAAAGCATCTTCACACTGAAGTAAATAATGAAGAAAAAACAAAACAAACTTCCAAAAAGATCTATTAAGGCAAGCAGTCAAAAAGAGAAGCATGAATGTGGAGTCACTCTTATTTTAATCCACAGATCTGATGAAGTCCCAATACATAGTTGAGATGAAAGCATTTATCCTTATGGCATTTTAGAAATTAAAAAAGTTGGATTGTTTGTTTTTTTTTTTGCTTTTTCATTGTTGACGTACTATGGATTTACTTTGGATTAAGTGAATCTACGGTGCTGCTTATCTTTCTGGCCTCTTGCCTTACAGGTTTTTTGGATCTTCACATTGAAGACATTTTAAAAAGCCCTGTGCACCTTTCTTAACAATGGTCGGAGCACAATGATTAGTCTCCCCAGGTATCACAGTCAGCATTTAACCTTTGCTACAGAAGCATTTGTAAACACTGTACATAACGTTTACCTACTGTACGTTATCTGTGCCTTATACAGTGACATAATATTTACAGTTTCAAAATGTGTCTCTAATATCGATTGCAAATACCATTGTATATATTCTTTTAAAGCTACCAATTGTAAATTTCAGTGTATGCTTTGTATGCTTCTTGCTCCCAGGTTATGGCTTAAAAGGATCAGTAGACTAGCTCATCCAGTTAAATAAAAATAAATAAATAAAAACAAGCAAAAAGAAAACATTTTTGTAAGGGGGTAAGGCTCCCTGTTCCCCCCAAATCTGCCTGCAGCTTATATATACTAACTTCAAGATTGCACTCCAGTGTGATAAGGGCAAATTCCCAATCTCTGGTCTGCCACAGTCTTGTATAATGGAAGAAGGAGACTTTGCATTTTTTTTTTCAATCTTTGCTCTTCTTTTTACAGATGAACTATACCCATATACCTCTGTCTGTCTGTCTATCAGTCTTTGTATCATTTTATGTAGCAATATGTCTATCTATAAGTGATCAACTTGTAATGCAAAAATTACTCTCTGTTGGTTTTATAAGCCAAGTTCATGCCTATGTCTCTTAGCGATTATTCTGCACATCATTGATTAATTCCTTTTCTTATTTAAAATTTGCTTTCTACTTCCGTTAAATAAAACTTTTCAAAGGTAGAGTCAGTTGTATAAAATATTTCATAATATGTTAATGATTAGTCCCTTGGTGTGCAGAAAGAACTATACATTGTCTTAGTTACTCGCTTAGACAATAGTTCTGCAACCCCACTTCTAGACCTGCATTCTAACCAGCTCTGTTTTTTCACTTCATATGCCGTGACATTTTTCTTTAAAATTTCTATCTTCCCCTTCTGTTGATTTTGGATTTTCCTCAAAATAGTAAATAGCCCACCTTGAATAAATAAGACTGTGATCAGAAAATCAGAAATGAGTACTTGTCTAAAATGAGTGCTTTATATGTGGCGACCGCCACTCTTCCTTAAACTACTTAACACTGCAGCCTCCAAGGTTGCCATTTTGCACAAAAAAGTTTGTCTTTCTCCTTTTTAAAGTAAACTCTGAGAAAAGTATCAGGTTTTAAACATAGTATTTGAGATAATGTGATTCAAGCACTTGCATTTTAACAGAAGACTTGACAACAACTGATTTTACCTTGGCACAGATCTTTTACTTCAACTTAATATTGTACTATATGCCTATAATAGGAATGCACAAAACAAGGGCTATAACTTTTACCTCCATTTTCTTGTTTTATGAATTTTACTTAGGCATGCCCAGAGAAGGAAGTGACCATGGACATGCTCAGTTGCTCCAAATATGTTATGTGTACCATGGCTGTTTGTAACCGGAGTTTGTAAAAACTGAGAAGGCCAGAAGCTAGACCCAACCAGTTAGGGCATGAATAAGGAAAAAATGTCCCATAACATGCCTGTCACCAAAGGTCTTACACAAGGAAACTAGTATTTTCTACTTGGAGAGTTGAGAATATATCCAGGTCTACAGCAGATCTAGATAGCTGAAGTGATTGATATTCTCAGTGCAGCAGTCTAATAAAAAAATGGTCTGTTGCCATGGGAAAAACTTTCCTACTGTCTCTTCGCCATTACTGGCTTGGTGGCATGGGCATCCGGAGGCAATGAAGAAATTCCCTCTTGTTTACGGACAACCAATTAATTCTCAAACAATCTGATATGGTATGTGAGAGATGTATTTACACAATGCCACTGGAGGCAAAGCTCTCACAAAAGTACTCCTAATGTCAATAAGGTTGTCAGCAGTACACATGCTGCACCCATCGCTCACAATTCAAAGCAGACATATAGACCCACATATACATGTAACCTTCCTAAACCACAAAGATCTCCTACACAAACTGCACATAAGAAATACTCTCAGCAGCTCCAAATGCCCTCTTTCAAAACAACACCCAAATCTACACATAGAGCTACATATCATGGAGCCTCTACCTCTAAGCCCATAAGGCAAATCACCATACAATCCAACATTCTTGTCATTGGAAACTCCATAGTGAGACACACTGATGTCCCTTTCACCAGGCTGATTAAGGAGAAAGTTACGGTCAGTTGCTTAGGAGGGTCTAGTATCCATCACATTATACATGCACTCAAGTCACTGGACTACAATTACCAGTATGACTCAGTCATAGTCCATGTTGGAGTAAATGACCTGAGATGTACCTCCCTTGACTATATGAAGAGAGACACCATGGAGCTCTCGGAATATGTCTCTCAGGCTGTGTCTCAGGCTGGTATGAGCCTAGCATTGAGCAGCATTTTACCTTCTCCAAGGATGATGCCACAATATGAGCAAAAGATGACTGACTTTAATAATTGGCTTAGTTTCTGGTGTCATTCTAAGGGGGTGCAATATTTTTCAGCAAGGAAGAAGATGGTCAACAGACCACACTGCTTTGCCAGGGATGGTCTGCACTCTCCCCTCTAGGCTTTCAAATATTAGCAAAAACATTGTCTTCCCCCATAGTGCCTTTTTTAGGGAACAGCAAACTGGAAGTACTTCCAACATAGCAAATCAAAAAACAAGAAAATCCAAAGGTATTACTGCTCAATCCTAGGAGTCTAAACAAAAAAACTCCACTCCCTAGAAGCTCTCTTTACCCTACAGAATGCTGATGTCTGTGCAGTCACTGAGACATGGTTTAAAGCAGCTGAGAGCACACCAACAGTGCGTGGTTATAATGCCTTTCACACATTTAGTCCAGCTATTTCACAGGCAGGGACTAAAGATGGAGGTGTCTCTATTTACATCAAAAATAAATATACTTCAAGGCTGGTCAAACAGGACAATGCACTTGAGCTGATCCATGTTCAAATCACCATAGGTAAAATCCAATACCACTTCCTTGCAAGCTACAGGTCCCCCTCTGTAACCCAGGAAACCCATACCATGTATTTAAACTTATTAGAAACACTAACCATCCAACCTAGTATCATATTCATGGGTTACTTTAATTACCCCACTATTAACTGGGAATCCTATACAACACCAAATGTACACACCCAGAGATTCCTGGATTTTGTAAACACAAAATCCCTGGACCAGACAGTCAATGCACCAACCAAGGGTGCAACCATACTGGATCTGGTCCTCACTAATATGGGAGACTGCTGCACACCCCCTACTGTAATGCCTTCTCTGGTAAGGTCAGACCACAAAATGGTCTCCTTTGAAGTAAAAATATAACCTGGACCCCCAGCTAAACCTGGAATATTCAGGAACTATTCTAAGGCTAACCTCCTGCTATTAAGTGAGAACCTGGCAAAATTTCAAGCCCCATAAACCCTGAGAACACTTCTGCCTATGCAGAACTGTTCACAGAAACCCTGTACAATCATGTTAATAGCTGCATAGAGGTAGCTGTACACAGCAGGAAGAAGTACAGAACTAACTCAAAAAACAAGCCAACCTGTAGGAATCACAAAATCAATTAGCTGTGTAACAGGAGTAAGAAAATCATGGCAGAAATTAGGAGGTGCAGCACCCAGCAGGATAAAAGCACTCTCATCAAACTAAATAAACAACTCAGAGGACAAATAAAGTCTACCAAAGCCAGATTTGAGGTATGTTTGGCCTCGCAGGCCAACAACAACCAAAAAGTATTCTTTAGCTATGCCCGCAACCTCAAAGGCAATACACAATTGTGTGCAGAGCTCTTTGTAAATGCAGCTACCTATACTGAGCAAGAAGATACAGCAAACCTCCTGGCTGATAAATTCAACTCTAACGTTACCCCTCTCTCCCTCTCAACCTTCCATCAAGAAATATCATCAAATATAACTCCCCCTACTATCACTAGGGAACACTGCATCAAAAGCCCAGACAATATCCCAGGATGCCTTCTAAATAGCATGAAACATGACCTATCAGGGCCTCTGAAATTACTATTTAACTGCAGCCTCCAAACAAGTTTTGTGTCTCATGAATGGAGAAAGGCAACAATCATCCCTCTCCACAAAGGTGGGCTATCTGGAGACCCTGGAAACTACAGACCCATAAGTCTCACTAGTCCTATATGCAAAGCCATGCAAAGAATTATCATGGAGATGATCAGTAGATATATAGTAAACCTTTAGACACTAGACCCAATGCAGTTTGGTTTTGTCAAGGGCACATCATGCCTACTCAACCTGATGGACTTCTTCAAGAAGGTCACCAAAGCAATGGATGAGAGCAAAGTCATTCACACTGCCTACCTTGACCTGGCCAAGGCATTTGACACAATACTCCACTCTGGCATTATTGATAAACTCAAGAGGTTAGGTACAAACCCATATGTCACCAGGTGGATAGCCAACTGGCTCACTGACAGGACCCAGGAAGTTAGAATTGGGAAGTCCACCTCTACAAAGAGGCCAGTCACAAGTGGAGTCCCTCAGGGATCAGTCCTTGGACTGCTCCTTTTTGGCATTTACTTCTCAGAAGTCAAGGCTAATGTCAGTGGTCTCTGGCTAACTAAATTTGTGGATGATTGCAAATTAGAAGCTGTCATTGAATCTCACACTGATACAAATGTTCTTCAGGAAGGGCTGACACAGACAAGCAACTGGTGTCAGAGCCATGGACTAAAACTAAATGCCAAGAAATGCATAATAGTATCTTTTGGGAAGTTATCCATCCCTGGTAACTATCATACTGACAACACACCCCTTAGAGTCGACCTAGAAGTCAGGGGCAGGCCTATATTATATAACTGAAACAATAAAAGAGCGAACGCTCTTTTATCAACACATAAAACACGAACTCACTAAACACCAAAGTTATGGAGCAGTGATTTTTTTTCACAGGGAAAAAAATCGTTGGACCATTCTTGGGACTTTGCCATTTCCTCCACTGTGCTGCGATCTCAGAGTTGGTATATTTAAGTAGGGTGGGGGTGTGGGGTGTGTTCCTGAGAAAATAAATCACTGTTCCATAACTTTGGTGTTTAGTGAGTTTGTGTTTTATGTGTTAATAAAAGAGAATTTGCTCTTTTATCTTTTCAATTATCTGATATAGATCCATCAGGGACTTAGGGGACACACATAGATAGTAATCTAGCCTTTGATCATCACGTGTCTATGGTGGCGAGGAAATTATTCTATGGTGCACAACTTATAAATAAACAAGGGTATGGCATCTAAGTCCAAGGAATTCATTGTTCCACTGTATTCAGCATTTATCATACCTATAATTGAGTACAATGCCCCCTTTTCTATGTACCTAACCAAGCATATCCATCAAGTGGAACTCCACAGAGGTTCCTCACTAAAAGAATATAGGGAGTAAGTAAAATGTCCCTTGCAGTCCGCCTGAAGGCCCTATCCCTGGATTCTGTCTCCTACAGGGTTTTGAATGGAGATTTATGCCTGGCATACAGGGCATTGTTAGACCCCACTCTGATGGACCTGCTGCATATCCACAAAACAAACAGCACCAGAATTACCTGTTCTAAAGACTTAAACCTTGCCTGTGATATAAATAGGACCTACTGGTGAGATAGGTATGTATCCCAGAGACTACCCTGTCTATGAAACAGACTTCCAATCCATGTGAAGCAGAATTCCTCCCTAAACTAATTCAAGTGCAACTTGGACAATTGGATGGGAAACCAGCAATTCATCCCTGGTTTGGCACCTATGTCTCTAATGGACAGAGGTAACCTGTAAATGATTCCTCTCCCAGACCCATGCTTACACTTATCAAGGATATCAGAACTTGTCAGATTTTTGGGATGCATTGTTAGGTTTATAAAGGCCCTTGTGGTCGTTAGCCGTGAACCTATGAAGTATAAATTATAGCAACACAGTTTGTGAGTTTTAAGCATTGTACAACAGCTGCCGATATCCTATTCCTAAAGGAATATTTAAAGCTGCAATATCAAATGCACTTTGAAATTTTGCAGGTATAACTGAGGGACAATAACTTGAAACAATGATTGTATTAAAATATGCAGAATTAACAAACACTGACACTTTCAGCCAAATATAATCTGCCTTCTCAGTGTGTGTGTGTGTGTGTGTGTGTGTGTGTGTGTGTGTGTGTGTGTGTGTAAAGAGAGAGTCTAAGGAAAATGTATGACATTATGTTTTTGAAAATGGCATTATTTTATTTATTTATTTATTTATATTTGTTTATTGAGGGGGTGCAGTGGTTCTCCTTTGGTTTTGAACTTCAGTAAACTGATGCAGATAACAACTCTAACATATTATGCAACATTTTGGTGCAAAGTTATACCATCAACATAATCAAGAAATTATAATGAAAAGCCTAAAGGACATTCAAATAATTTGTCTACAAAAGCAAAGGCTGCAACCACCGCCTCATACATCATACCATTTCTGGTATTTTGTAATGAGGATTGTACATTTTACAGCCTCTTTAGGTCTGTTCATACGCAGTGCCTTCATTTCTCCCATATCACCTACTGTTCTTTTTGGATTAAATCTATAAATATGACACAGAAGAAATGATGTGATGTCTAACACCTTCAGGTTACAGCCCAGGCGAGTATACACCTGTAAGCCCAGGGCTCTATTTTAAATTAACAATGTGCTTAAATTCTTAGCCTGTCTGAATTTTAGCTTTTCACTTGCTGAAATTCAGGTTTGAGGTCATAACCATGCCTTTTGTTCCCTAAGTATGCTGACAGTGGTCTCAGAAGTCACGTACTCATATATTGCTAAGAGTTTCAGTCTGTTATTGTATGATTTCTGAAATCAAACAAAAAATTAAATGTCTTTCTCTTTTGTTCATTCGATATGGCTTTATATTTTTAAAGTAAGAAATATTGCAAATTCCTAAAAGACAAACCCTTGCAATTTAATTTCAGCATAGGTAAATCCCATTTTTTGAACAGACAAAAAGTATAATTTTAATTTTTCATTATATTAGTTAATGCTGTAATATACTGCAATCTTTGCAATATACAGTTTTTGAAGTTTAGAGTGTGTTACTTCTTGTCATGTTTTTATAGAATGAATTAATTGTTTCACTGCTTTTAAGATATATCATATCAATACGACCCCCTCCCCCCAAAAAAAGATATGAGCTTAACTCCCTTGGTAATTTTTTATAACATTCATTTTATTCTTTTGTTGAAAAACTAGTAAATCATTCTAGTTTACTAAGAAGGATTGTTTTATACTGTCTTAAGCTGGAAACTAAAGCAGTTTGTCTTAATTAGCACTTTCAATGTCCTTTTTACTTATGTAACTCAGTAGTGAGACATAGGCCTGAACAGTGATGACTGACGAAGTTTATGTCCCCAACTCTCTCTCTCTCTCTCTCTATATATATATATATATATATATATATATATATATATATATATATATATAAATATATATATATATATATATATATATATATATATATATATATTTATATATATATATATATATTTTTATATATATATATATATATATATATATATATATATATAGATATATATATATATATACATACATACATACTATATATAACTATATGTGTGGTTGTGTATGTTGCTTCACTGGAAAAGCAACATATTTAATTACAGCTCATCAAGTACAATGTTTGAAAAGCCCCTTATAGAAAGTAAAAAAAAAATAAAGGAACCTAAAATCTTCTTTTTTCAGGGCGGCAAGCCACCATACACCCCCACCCCCTGTTGTCCTGCTAATTATATACTCTCTCCGAAATTACAGTACAGTGAGAAATGGCAGTTTCCCTTATCCCCATCACACTGTGATCTTACATAGAAATAAAAGCTGGCATGTTTGATAATCTGATTAGAAACCATTTGTATATTACAGCATATAACAAGGTGGTGCAGAGTGTCAGACTTCCTGAAACTATACACGATAGTTTGTTTGTATACTTGTAAAGAGGAGAAGGCAAGAAAGCACTAAGGCATAAATGTATTGAAATCTGAAGCCTGGTGAGCCATCTTTAATTAGATATTTGTAATGGGGTTTGTGACGCACTGGCCCAGCAATCCAGGAGCCTCAAGCCTCACCACTAACACCAATGAGCGGCATCCATATAGGGAAAGGATAATAAATACACACACAGTAAAGTACAATTTCACTTAAGAGCACACAGAGATCACAGTCAATCTAGGACTGGTTTCTCCCTTTCTCTCCAGTTATCAATAAGACTTCCCACTGGCACAGCTATAGGGTCCAGACCTCAGCCTAGTGGGCAAGCTAAAACCTCCAGCACCCTCTCTGTCCAACCAGTGCTTCAACTCCCTGCCCAAGTAGCTGACACACACACACTTTGAGATAAGAGTTATATACAGCCACACAGACACTCCTGGGGAAGGCTGGCACAGGTTCTCTAGCTGTGCCCCTTTTACCCAGACTATATGGTATTACCACTTGCCACCACCCACTAATATTTATCAGCTACTAAAAAGGCTCTTACTAAAGGGTGTCCAATTATTACTAAGTAATATTATTACCCAAATGGTAAGTGTAACTGAACAACAAGGCTTATTGGAGTGGCTTTGTACAGTCTCACTAAATACATGCAATGTACTCTTAGAGCTTAAATTATCTCTACACAAAACAACCAGAGTTGAAAGGTTTAAAAATATTTAATAATAAATAATAAAAACACAAGACAATATTTCTTACTGCACAGTGCTAGTCAAGAGTTTAGAAATCTCAGAGAAATACTTAAAATAATACAGTAGAAAAGTACTGACATCAATACAGAAAAAAAAACAAATCTAATCTTTCTAGTTCCTAGCTGTATCTAGAGCAAGAATGTGCTGGTGAGTTGGATGTTCTCAAGACAAATATTAAATGCCCTCATTCTTTCTGTCCTCTGAGTCTGATTCATTTCAGATTACATCATTTCTTTCTGGTTCTCAGGCTAACAGAAATTCAGAGGATAATAGCCATTTTGATCTTGCAGCTGGTCAGGAAGCCAGAGCAATAAAAGAAATTATACATGTAAATTCTAGCCATTAACTCTGGCATCAAAACAGTACGCAAAATGCCTCCTTCTAGACATCTCGGCTCTGAGTTTTAGATCAAAGAAAGTCATGAAATGCTTGACTTATCAGCTTTCTTACAGCAGAGTTGCACTGTTGTTATATTTTTTCAGTCCAAAATCCAATATCGTCTTTTCACATGTAAGAGAATAAGCCTGTGGTTTACATTAATATTTACATGTTTTACATATTTATATTAATATTTATTTATATGACAGAATTATCTACAAAATTCTATCTAGCTAGGCTGGCAGCCTTCACCTATCTTCACAAGGTCTATGTCAGATGATCGAGTTCCGAAATTAATATGGTCGAGACCTTATGATGAAGTTTCTGAAAACTTGAACATCAAAAAAAAAAACCCCACAAATATCTACCTTTTTATGTTTCTGAAGGGGGACAAGCTCCCTTGCAAATTATATATACCAATTCTGAGATTGCACTGCAGTGAGGGAAAGGGTAAATGTCCCGATCTGCACTGTATCGCAATCTCCATTCAAAAGCTTCAGGTTTTCAAAAACTTGATAATATTGTCTCAACCATATGAATTTTGAGTTTCTGAAAATGTGATCAACTTATAGGGACCCTTGTAATGTGCTGGTAGTGATACCCTACTGAATACTGCTTGTAAACCTGTCTAGATTAATTATACTCTACTCCCAAGTGTGTTCTTTTTACATAAAATATTTGTGAGTTGGGTTTGTCATAATTGTTAAGGTTGTTACATCATAGAGACAAGGCACAATGTTTTCTTCAGATCTCAAGTAACTGGCTAGGCTTAAATGGCCCTTCAGGGCAGTCAACATAGCATTTATCTATGGACATAAAAAACATTAAGTAGTTCACAACAGATCTAGAGAATGTTTGAGAATATCTTGAGTCATTCTCAGTCAGACTGAGGAAAATGTTTCTTTAGTAGCAAGCTCTGCAAACATAAAGATGCATCGTTTATCTAAGTATATTGTGTCTAGATTTAAAAACAATGAGAACTGCCTTACTTTGAACTGTCAAGAGTGAAGATTATGGACAGGCTAGCAAATATGGTCTTGCTTCAGCTACAGCATTCCTCTGAACAAGATTTCTTCTGTAAAATGTTTTATGCATGTTGTAGGTATTTATATATATATATGTATACGAAAAAAATACAGTGGCTCTCTGAGGTGTTAGTAGTATTGATTTGATGAGTTAGAACTGCTATATATATATATATATATATATATATATATATATATATATATATATATATGCCATGTGTTATGATAAGAATTTAATAGCAATGTGTACAAACAACATAGTATGGTAGTTAAACTTGTAATAGCAGAAGCTAATGTGACTCACCTAAAAAGATTTGGTTAGATGAAGTGCTGGAAGCACATAAGATTGCAGACGTTTGCCTCTCATATAGGGGGATTTCATGACTGAGAATGGAGTCTCTTTGGAGTCCAGTGTAGAAAAAATTGCGGATCTACTCAAGTAGCCCCAGGTGCCTAACTGTGGATTTACTCAAGGAGCCCCAGGTGCATAACTGTGGATATACTCAAAGAGCCCCAGGTGCCTTACTGTGGATCTACTCAAGGAACCCCAGGTGCCTAACTGTGGATCTACTCAAGGACCCCCAGGTGCCTAACTGTGGATTTACTGAAGGAGCTTCAGACATGTGTCTGCCTGTTTACCGCAAGAGTACCAGGAGTCAAACCATGGGTATTTGAAGCAGACTGTTCAGGGTTGCGCCAAACCAAGGGTATTTGAAGCGGACTGACCAGGGTTGTACTACCCAGATTGTGAACTGTATGGAACTCGGTGTCTCATGCAGATACATAAAAAATGAACATAGTAATCAGAAATGCATTAAAAGCAAAAATGTGTTTGTTTTCATTTCACATTACAAATTTATGTTAGTTTATATGGTGCAAATTAAACTGCATTTAAAGAAACTGTCTACAGTGATTGTCATTTGCTAAACTATATAAATAAGTAAATAAATATGTATATAGATAAAAGTGTATTGAAACTTGTCAACAACAGAAATGTTAGATATTCAGAATATTGAATGAAATCTCATGGTTGCACCACTGGCCAATCTCATACATTGTCTTATGACACCCAGTTGAAAAAGGAAACATCAGTAATACCGCACCCACATATGACCAAGATGTACATTTCAGGATCTGACCTGGGAGGCTTCGGCAACAACACCCTATAATGTATTAACTCTACTGCTACAGCAAAGGAACAAAACTGGAAATACCACTGCAGTGCTATAGTCAACCAACTATACATTGACTCTAGCACATATCGGTGAACTCAGCTATTGATAACTAGGAATAGCTACTATGAATGTTAACATAATAATGTGTTGTTGTTACAAATTGAAACCATATAGTTTATAATAATACCCAATGTGTTAACCAGGAAAACCCACTGGACACATAGTCTCTTTCCAGGAGTGACATGGGAGCAATGTCTAGTAGGGTGACTTTGAGGTCATACAACAGGGAAATGAGGGCTGAGAGAATCAAACCCTGTATGACAGGAACTACAGGTCACAGGATCCTTCACTTCCATAACCTCACATTTCCAAACTTCCTATCCTCACTGAAACATGATTCTGCTGCACTAAACAGTACAATCACATCTGCATCTGATTGTCTGTGGCATTTGAAGAAACCCCTCATTTAGCTGCCCAGTTGATTGTCTGTCTCACACACACACACACACATAAATATATATATATATATATATATATATATATATATATATATATATATATATATATATATATATATATATATATATATATATATATATATATATATATATATACATATATATGTGTGTGTGTGTGTGTGTGTGTGTGTTTGTATGTGTGCATGTGTTTGTATAGATAGAGATAAAGATAGAGATATAGAATGATATCTTGCATATTCCAGAACCAAATATCTTTGAAAATTCAAAACAAGCCACCCTAGTTGTCTACTAGCATAAATACACTATACAAAAAAAGGAAGAAACTTCTTAAAATGTTTAGTAAATCCAAATCCCATCTTCTCAAGGCTAATGTCAAACGTGCAAAAAAAACATGAAGAATACTATCAAATCCACCCAAAGATCTGTGAACAGAGGCGATTCTCTAAAGCCGAAGATAATTATAAATCCTTCTTTATCTATCTTAGAAAACTAAAAAATAATACCCTGTATTGTTCAGAACTTATTCATAATGGGGCCTCCTATTCTGGCTCGCTGACATTGCCAGTGAATTTGCAAGCAAGTTCAGTGGCGACTTCACCCTAAGACTTATATTCAAAGCCCTAAAACATATGAATCCCTTACTCCATCAAATGTCCCTAAAGATCGTTTATTGGAAGTGTTAACTAAAACCAAACACGTTTCCAACTTTGTACCTGATAATATACCTGGTTGCTTAATTAATGGAGCTAAACATACCCACGCAGACACACTCCTTAAACTGTTTATCCTAAGTTGAGCTACTAGTTTTGTCCTGGGTGAGTAGTGCACAGTGGTAGTGATGTCCAGCCATAAGGATGGACTTACAACCATCCCAGGTAGTTACAGACCTGTCTGCCTTATAAGCATTATCATTAAAGCCATCAAATGTATTATGATTGACTTCTACTAGACTTGACCACCAACAGTTTGATTTTCTGAAGAGAAGAGCTTGTCCTTTAAATATGGTAAATTTCTTCAAAAGGGTTCAAAAGAGGTTGTAAAGGTTGATTTATCAACCCTTTAAGAACGAAACCTGAAAATCCCAAAGACACGGAAGAGCAATTTTTTTTCCTAGGGAAAAAAATCGCTGGGCTGTTTTTGGGACTTTGCCATTTCCTCCACTGTGGTGTGATCTCGGAGTTGGTATAAGTAGGGGTGTGTGGGGCCACAGCCCCCCACATTGGGACCCCCCACTTTATTTTGTGTTTTGAACTTTTTTTTTTCTTTGTGGAACAGCATTTTTTTCCCTGGGAAAAAAAATCACTGTTCCGTGTCTTCGGGATTTTCAGGTTTCGGTTTTAAAGGGTCGATAAATCAGCATTCGCTATTTTAAGCATTCACTGATTTAAAATAGACCCTGTAAATTGTGGTTATGCAGTACATGTAAAGTATTTTGTCCTGATTAATGCCTTTGACACTATTCACCATGTTAGCTTTGTACAAAAGTTAAAAGCTTTAAAAATAGACCCATATGTAGTAAAATAGAGAACAAAGTAGATGAAAGACAGAACCCACACAGTGAGAGTTGCAGGTACCTCATTTGAAAGTATGAAAGTGACCTGGAGTGTCATTCGAGGCTTGATGCTGGGACCTCTCCTTTTTTGTATTTACTTCTAGCTAACAAAATCTGCAGGCAATTGTAAACTGGGGGTTGTTGTTAAGTCACCCTAAGCTACCCAAATGCTATAGAAAACTCTTGGTGTACTAAAAATGGGCTCATGCTAAATGTTAGAAAGTGTCCCTTTTGGAAGACAGCCCCTCATCTCACCATACTGTCTAGACAACAAATCTGTACAAAACTAATATGTAGTTAGTGATCTAGGTGCTTGGATTGATAGTGGTCTCACTTTTGACCACTGTGTAACAACAGAGGTCAGGAAATCCTTTTATTTAGCCCAGATAATTGCCAAAGTAATATCATCAAGGTCTAAAGGTGTAACCACTCTTATCTCAGTAACACGTATGTGGTGTGGAATGCCACACCTCTAGCAGTCTACACACATCATGCGTTCCAGAAAATTTTTTGAGAAAACAACTTAAAAAGTATAAGATAAACAATTGCATGCATTTTGTAAACTATAAAGCTATGAAAACTGCACAAAGAACAATGTTATACATAAGAAGTATTCTTTACGCGGATAATAGTCAGTGCATTCATAGTCTTTTCCATAAATATTGTACTATATTATAATGCATAGAGACCCAAACTATATTTTTTCTAAACTTCCATAAACAAATTTTCATATCTTGAAAATTATACACCCTAGACCTACAGTATATTGTCAGAACAATTCTGTTAACTCAACATCAGCTTTCACATGAAATAAAAAAATCCCTCTGTAGATGCATATTTATTGAGATATTTACAAAAATATGAAAATGTTTAATTGTGTAATTAGTAATACAAATAATACCAGATATCTTTCAAGATATGCAGCTTACAGTGCAAATATTAAAGACAGTTTCTGTCAACAGCATGTAAGGTTTCACCTTTAAACAGTTTGTTTGTCACTTGTTTTTTCAAATATTGAGTACATATGGAAATATTGCTTATTTTCATAATTGCTAACAAGCAACTAGCAATATTACCAGAATAGTCTGATATAAACTAGCATTTTCCATGAGTTGCCCTGGCTCACACATTGGTGTTTCACTCCATACACCTCAGTGAGTTATAGGTCTCAGTTATGAAAATATAAACATAATTATGAAAATATGAATAATAAACAAAGATTACTTTCTCCCACTGCAGGACATCCTAGACTAATAATATTAGTATGATTTAATTAATAACTCCTTGCCCTTTCGAATACTGCCTATTACTAGCTGGTAAGTCACTTAGTTACAGAAGCTAGACCCAAAAAAATTCTGGATGCCATAAAGAGGTATGATGTGAACTGAAAGCATGCAGAAAAGGTATTTCAGGCTTGCGTGAGTTATAATCAGCATTAATCAGGTTATTGAGGACAATGTCCCCTTTGAAATATATCTCACTATTTATACCAAACAATTAAAAAGACCCCAAAAGTTCCTAACCAAAAAAGATTATAGGTCTAAAATTTCTGAGCTACCAATAGAGGCTGGATGCTCTATTTCTTTATTAAATATCATATACATTTTTGAGGGGTGATCTGTGTCTTGCATTAGAGGCCAATTTGTCCTGGGCCTCCCCTTCTCCACAAGTTCAGTATCTCCATCAATACTATAACCAGGCACCTGAATCTTCACCAGAAGATAAATAAAACATGATGAAAGGGTAGGTTTATAACCTGGCATCTCCCAACCCTCTGGAATAAACTTTTTCTGTATATTAAGCAGTGTAACTCACTGTCTTCCTTTAAACATACACTAGATGAGAGATGGGTATCCATACATTTACTCCAGGACTCACTGATATAGCCCTCCCAGAGAAAGGAGGTGCTACCTGAGGGAGGGCAGTGGCAAGGTGTGAAGGGTCATGAGACTCAGTGTCCCTGGAATATCTATGAAACTCTTAATATATATTGTATATATCTGAATGAATATGACAAAACATGGCAACCATATAGAGTGCATTCACCTGTTTGTATTTCTGTTGCTTTGCCTGAAAGTTAACCAGGCTTTCTAAAAACAGACTAATACAGATCCAAAATGGCCAGGTGGATAAAAACGCCCAAATAGAAAAAAACAAAATCATCCTTGCTTACCGCTAACCAGGCTTTCTCACTGGATTTATCAAAATACACCAAGGAGAAGTGCATTGTCTAAGAACAATTAGTAATTTAGGCAATAGAATTATTTTTCCAGCAAATACCTAACACATATTGTGATTATAAAATGCTTAAGCAAATCTACTATTGCAATGAATTATAGAAATATTAGTATGTAGGGCAGATGAACATACTCATCCAAAACTGTAGTCACAGCACCCACTATAGGACTGGGGAAATGTGTAATGACAGAAGACGAAAGTACACATTCTAGAAAAAATACCAGACTACATTGGAGATCACATAACCATTTCAACTAAAAGAATATGCCATGAATGACATGTCTATTAGTAGGATGCCGTGTCCTCTTAATTTTTGCTACTCATCAGCTTGTGAACCTTAGGGTTTTCAGAATGTTCCGCCATGTGACCTATAGTGGATGATACAGGAGAACAAGGTTCAGAATTGTCTATAGTAAAAAATGTTGCCTATACCGGTAATTTTTATTTATGGTTACAATTTTGCTTTCATGGCAAGAAAAACCCATAATAAAATATATGTTCCCAAGTGTGTTTTACAGATGGATACATAAGCCTTTTTCATTTTATTTTATTTTCATTTGTTCATAGATGGTTGATTTTTCTGTGGTGGCATGTTTATTTGTTATCTAGTCTTGCCCTTTGATATCACTTTTCCAAGGCATTTTGCTTTGCTCTTCCAGTACTTGTCCCCAGGTTGGCATGGCATCATTGGTAATGCACTCACAATCATTAGGTTTATTGGGTAGGAGCAGAGAGTGTATCATGTTAATGACCTCACCAGGGACATTGTATTTTACTAGGATCTGTCATAATGTGTTCCTGATTGATTAATAAAGGGTGAACAATTGCAGAGCCCAATGCACTATGAAAATGTCCCCCAGACTTTAGATGTTTCATTGTATAATTTGTGTAGTATGTCCTCCTTCTACTGACAAGAGTTGTGCAGTAATTACTCAACTCCATCCTCATCATTCTATCAAGCTTCTAGGTCATTGAGCAGTCTGACTGGCCTTTACTGTACTCAGGTTCCATTCTTGTATCACAATCCAAGATCTGCACTGCTGCAGACAGAGATGTTACTGATAACACAAGGATTGCTGATGTGGATGAGCTTATACATCTTAGATAAGTCCTCTGCAGTCTTTTTAAATTCCACCCTCATATTGCCAGAGTTATGTAAAAAAGACTATATGTTAACACTTTTAACACAGGTTTGATGTTTCAAATGCAGTTATTTTTTGTGGATAAATGTATGTTGTTGGAATCAAAGAGGTCCTCATATTATCATAGTTCACAGAAGTACTAGATCTGTACTCCATTTCACCATAATCTATGCATCAAGTTTGCAGTAAAGAGCTATACCTAAGCCTGACTGAACGGATGCCTCATGAAATTAGAATACTGTGGAGAGTGACAGAAAGGCTTTGACAGCTCCTTTGCTCATTTGTGAAAGAATGAATAATCGTGCCACCTCCCCCAGACAATGAGCCCAATCCTTTGTTATTTTCTTTTTCATTCTTTACTAATGTTTCTAGACAGGCATGTTAGAAGTAGTTTATTTCTGGGAACATTTAAGTAGAAGTTTGGTGAGTTATGAGAACTATGCTCTCTCACTATACTAATGTTGTCACATGAGGTTTTAGATTCACTGTCCCATAGCTCTGAAGAGGTAATAAAGCAGACTAAAACTCAATAAATATGCAGATTTGATTTTAGACATAATCTCTGCATTATCTCTCCTTCTCAGCATTGTTTTGTTTATGTGTATGCAGTGTCTCTGCCAATGCTTTTTTCTTATTACTAAAATGCTAACAGCATTTAATGTTTCAGTATGATAGTGGTCCTTGTAGCTGTATTTAATTAGAATACTGCAGTTTCTTTGGCTGCATTGATCTCTAGCTAAGATTCTGACTGGATATTTCAAGAAATAAGCTTTGTTACAGCTCAGGATATCTCTACAAAGAGACATGTACAGACAGACACACACGCACACACACACACACACACACACACACACACACACACACACACACACACACACACACACACACACAATAACAGAGAAAGAGAACAAGAAATATTTGCCTCCTGAAAGTAAAATATGAGAAAATAAGTTAGAACAAGGCACACATGTTTTGAGTCTTATTATAACACAGTGGTATATAATAACACCTTCAATATTTTAATTTTCTCAGATTTGTACTTGAATTTGCTATTTTTTTTTTCTGTAATTTAAAACACTTTCTCTTTGCCAATATGTTACTTCAAACATACAGTTAACTGGCAGACAACAACTGCTTGGCTCACATGGAGCACATTTCCTAGCTTGTATAGTTGCTGTAAGCCATGGTCTGTGTTTATTACGTCTTCTTTCTTACCCATCTATTCTTTAATGATGTGACTCAAACATTTTCAGAGACCGCAGGACACATTCCTGATTACCAGATGCCTGATATATTTTGAACAGAATTACATTTTTCTCTAAGTTTAGACTTATATAGAAATAACTTTGTATTCGAATATGATTTTGAGACCAATCTACTCCCATGCCAAGATAATGGCTGAATTTCTGCCCATTCATTACCTGCCAGGAGAAAGCTCATTGTGATACAACCATCATCCAGGCAATTATCATGGGACTTTTTGTTATGCTCTGCATGCCACTTAGGCACTCTGCAGAGGGGTTTGCAATGCCTGCAATATCTGTGTGTAATATATTCATTCACACTCAGGCAGTCATGCCCTCCACGTTGTAGTAAACAGCTCTAACTACACCTCTCATCTCACCAGAACATTCACTGGGAAGGATATGCTCGTGACATCCCCCTATTTTACCTTCAAGGAGAGGAAGCAGACTAAAACCTCTCTCTCTTTCCCCATCTAGCTTTTTCAGCCCCTGGGCTGCTACTTAAACCAGAGTTAGCTGTGCTATAATCAGAACTCCATCTCACTATGTCAAAGAACCAGTAACAGTAGAAATCTAATAAATGTCATTGCTGGAATACTCTCCAAATGAAGGAGCAAATTAGTGAAGGCTGTTGAGAAAAAAAGCTATCCAGTGGGATGCTTCCTCTCACTGAAAGAAATTGTAACTGTATTTAATATTTTATTTCCATCAGGGCATGGGACAATTCTGAAAGACGTGTTAGATTTTATGATATTTTGAAATTTGTTGACTTGTTTGTGGTTCAGGGACATTCAGCCATGTTATATCAGGGAGTGAGCACAGATGCAGTTCTTGCATGTTCACCTCTGTTTTACCCTAAACAATGAAAATAAGAATGCCGTCACAGCGGTTTACCCCTCCTTCAGTGAAAAAGTGCTTCATTGCTGTTTACTTCCATCAAATCTTCTGTTATAAAACAACAGCACGTCATATAGAGAGGATAAGTTTAGATTGCAGAAGTATTATTCAGTTAATTTTTTTTCTGATACAGATCAGTTGAGACCAGACAGCATTTTTATAGGTCAAATGAAAGAAAAACAAAAATGGAAATGCCTGCTCAAGGTCAGTGTATACAGGTAGGATAGGTAAGATTCACTTGACAGGTGTATAGATGTAACACTCTGTATCTTAACTATAATATAATATAGTCACAGGGAATTAAGATAGACTCCTAAGAATCCTTTCAGTTTTATACCCTATGTAAATCATTTTTAGCAAAACTGTAGTTTATGTAATCATATGCGGAGCCTTGTTTAACAATGTATGAAACGTTTTTGTTATGAATTGCTAGCAATTATTTTGATTGTTTACACATTTTGTGGGCATCTGGCACATAGGTATGCTACATACAACATCACTCTTCTTAATAGATATGTAACTGTTAATTAGGTTTTGCTTTCAGAATATATAATCTATCAGGTTAGTTTAAAATAACTGTATTCCTTATGTAAAATGGTACTTTTTAATGCTAGGTTACTGTTCATTTACTTAAGTAGAGTGACAGAGACCCTACCTCATATTAGAATTAGGGTGGCCAGAAGGAAGAGGAGGAACATTTCACCACTAGTCCACATAATTTTCCCTTCATGATTGTGGATTTCTTTAATGAGTCAGGGTATGTTAGATTCTGAAATGTATACCCTTGGCCATCTCAAGTTTCTGGAAGCATCTGTGGTGATGGCTGCTGATAGTTTTCAAAACTAAAAAAGTATGCCCTGTATGGTTCCTGGAGGATTCAACAATGCTTTATCTGTTTTTCTCAAAAGAGTACTGTTTTAGGTCAAAACTGGGAACTAATCATCAGTTCAAATGAAGCTATTAACTTATTATGCAAAACAGTCAGCTTTTCTCCAAAGTATTACCTGCTTTAGAGATGTGCAACACTGGGAGCAGACTAATCTGCACATTTTTGTTCCCTGTTATGGCATAGTGTTAATCATTAATATTTAGTTCATCGCTTTTTGATTAACAGTTCACAAAACTGCTACAGTTTTTTTTTCTGTTCCTAGTCCCACATATTGTAATTATACAGTAAACTGAACTATGAATACAGATGAGCAACAAGGCCGTTCTTCCAATCATTAGAAATATTTGGACACGTGTCTTTGGTATGTGGCATGTTTATGTCACTTACAGACCTACTGTACAAGAACATATTTGTCAGAATCTGTACATTTAACATTTTTCTTATAGTCAGCCTAACAGATAAACAAAACCTAAATATAGAAAGCTTGTTTTAACTGATTTAGAAACCACTGTAGGCACCTTTCAATCACTTAATCTTGGGAATATCGTTTGGATAAGTCAGCTGATGATATGCTTATAAATTACAATGCACAGTGAAAGAAATGCTTTTTCTAGATCCTATTTATTAGTATTGAATATTAGCAGACATAATATACATTCCAAAACTAGTAAGAAACATAATACAGCCCACTATTAATAGAAATATCCAATTATCTCTCTCAATCAATCCCTCATCCACCCACACAAAGTAGCAACACTAACATATTTATACACCCATCTTGCTTTGACACACATCATGAGATATTTATTTTATTCTGTCTTCTCTGTGCATACATCTCATCTGCTTGCACATTTTCATTTAAAGCTTCCATCTCCTTTGTCACCATCATTCTGGAATATGCAAGTCAACTGATTAACTCACCTCCTCAAGCTCCTTGTTTCTTCATTCCACTCTTACTATCTGCTCTCCTTCCACATTCCCTTACCATATAATAGTCCCCTCCTTTCCTATATAACCTGTATCTTCCCCAGATACTCTAATGATAACTATATTTTCCTCTCTTTCCTTTCCATTTCTTTCTCCCCCTCCAATACTATTTATCTCATTCTTTATGCAGCTAGTTCAACATAGTTCCTTCTTTGTTAAGAACACCTTCATTAGTGACCAAGTTCACTTCCCTAATACTCAGTCTTTTTCCAGTGCTTAGCTGATTTCTGTTCACTTTAACCTGCACCTTTCTCCATTCTGATATTGCTTCCACCTTATCCTCTCATATCATTACAAATACCCACTCTACCCAATCACATTTTTCTTCTTTCTTCTTTGTAGAAAGCCTTCTACAAGGCCAGAAACTCCTTTCAAACCTTGTCTATACCTGAACATCACATGATATTTGGTTATAATCTGCTAGCTTCACTCCATAGCTCTCACACCCATTATACTCAAAACAAACACCATCAGTGGGGTCCTTTTTCACCTACACAGCCTTCATCTATGCATCCCTTTATTCTGCGACACATAACCTAGAACCACCCTAGCAGCTTTCCAAGATCACTCAAGTTCCTTCCATACATTTTCACCCATCAATCTTTCATCCTCCTCCTTTTATCTTTTACACAGGTACCTAAACTCTCATGTATCTCTTTTACTCCTAAAGAATTATAAATTCTTCCATCATTTTTCTCTATCCAGTCTTGTATTTACTCCTGTGCTTCATTCTGCAAAATGTTATCCCCTTTCCTCATATCGTTATACTGCCTCTTCCATCCCTCTTTAATTGCATTATATAGCAATCATTCCCAATCACTGAGTCCAGGTCATTTCTGTAACAGATTAAAATTTGCTCAATTACCATTAAGCGTCATGAATAGCATATCTTCTACATAAGTAAACTCCTTGTAAAACTCTCCAAAATTCTTCCATGCCTCTTGATTTATGATGTCTTTTTATTCTCCCCTATTTCTTCTCTTCCACCATCTCTAGCCCGAACACCAGGCAACTTAATTCCTTAATGGTGGCTTTCTACCCTGCATTAACTTGCATATTATCTCCTCCATTGATGCTTCACAATTAACCCATCTCAGTTCTCCATACTTAACTTTCTGAACATCGCATGTCTATATTCACTAATGCTGCTGCATTCTTCCTCACATATTCCATACCTTTTACCCTTCTCTATCCTATCCTCTTCCTCTCACAAAAAAATTGATCACACACTATCTGTAATTCATTCAGTCTACCATTCTTTAGCTTTGTGTTAAAATGTATGAGCAAATACAGTACAAGTGGAAGCAGCTTCATAATGCTCTCACTCTTGAGGACATGTATCTAGTGTTTCCCTACTTTCTCCCTCAGGTCCTCCCTACTCTTCCCTCATATCTCTTCCACTGTATTATATACCATTTTCCCTAAGTAACCATCAGAAATTTCTCAATCAAATAACCCCCCACCACTGGAATCACTACAGATATTTTAGAAGGAAAATGTAAACTTACTTCCTGATCAAAAATCCTTCAAAATGTTCATTATACATGCCAAAAAAGCTTCCAAATCTTCTAACTACAGCATAAAGGTTCATTGCTAGCAACCAAGTGACGTGAACCTTGGATCTAGATGATTGCCACTGTTGAAGTGACACCCCGGTCCATGTACAAAAATGGGAAAAGGGGGTGTGGATGAATGGATGTTGTTGCAATTCTGAGTCTTAATATAATAATAGTGTTCCATAATACATTTACCAAGGGTACTAGTGGTCATTCTCATATAAAATGCTTCACAACCTGAACACTTACTAATATGCACAAATCATGTAGTCTGACAGTTGTATCTGCCAGTAACTTTGATGTTTTTATTCTACTGGTTGAATTTTAAATAAATTGTGGCAAGATTTTATCTGATGTATTCTGATGAAATCTACACATAAAAGCAGATATTAAAAAGTCTTTATGCTAAAAAAATAGTGTTGTCTTCTGTTGATACTTTTATCCTACAGCCAGTGTTTATTTGGTGAATTGAAATGTTATACATGTAACAAAAGTGGACATTTATGGATGGATTGAAAAATGAAATTAACAGTAAGGAAAAAAAAGAGAAGAAAATGAACAAAGAGAATACATTTTATAAGTAGTAGAAATAGAAGAAAAATTAGATGAGAAAAAATTTAAAGAGGACATAAAAGAAGGTTCTGAATTAAGTGAAAGAGAAGACATAAAGTAGAGGTAGTAAAATGAAAAAAAGAATTTTATTGGCAAAAAGGCCAAAGACAGAAAAAGAAAATTTAAAGGGATAAGTACAAATGAAAAAAAAGGAAAGGGAATGGATGAAAAAGAATACATACAGCTAAATGGTGGAGCTTGGTATTAATGGTTAAGACATTTGACATAAAAACACAGGGTACAGTGTTTGATTCTCACTTTTGTGAAATAAATTTGTTAGGCTTACAATGGTCTATGAAAGAGCTAGCCTAGCAATTAGCTATAAACGTATGAAATCATGAATCTAAGGAAAAATGAAAAATTTAGAGTACTTTTTGTAAATATGAAGAGTATTAAGAATACAGTAAGAAAAAAGGGATTTTGAAGGGGTGTAATACATGTCATATAGCTATAATTATATTAGAAAACAGAAGATTTTTAACAAAGAAAGAAAGATTAGAAACAGAGAAATTATGAGGAGGAAAAATAATCTGGATTTTGGGAAGTGAGAAATGTTCTAGAATAGGTGTATTCTGTAGAAATACAGTAAAGATATTAGATCTAACTTTAACAAAAAGTGGGAAGATAAACTACTGTAGATTTAAAATGGAAAGGACAAGCATATAGAATTATAATATTATATGCGCATACTAATTGTAAAGCTTATTCCATCAGATTTAAGACTATGTAGTGATAAATATGAATATTATTATAACAGGAGACTTTAATTGTGATTTAAGAGACAAGACTAAAAAGAAGGAAATGATATAAAAAAAATCAGAAGTCGTAAGATGTGCTAATTTAAAACTTTGGAACAAAAAACCCATGGACTTGCAAAAGGTGTATGTCTTGTCTTTTGGCTTTTCCCGGTTAGGGGTCACCACAGTGGATCACCGGTCCACAGATTGATTGGCAGTGGTATTTTCACCATGTCAGGTTGCCAGCCTGGCACCCAACCTTCACAGAAGGCACACAAATACACACATGCACCTACCTGCATGTCTTTAAAACTCACTAAGCCACAGGGAGAACATGCATAGAACTGAAACAGATTACTTTATAGTATCAGAAGGTTTAGTTATAGGATAAGGGGAGGTAGTTGAAAAAAGTTTTTCTGATCTTCTTACAATATGGTTAGAAAGAAAAGAAAACAAGGAATATATAAAAATAGGCAAAGGAATAAAAGGATAAATGAGAAAGCATGAAATGAAGAAGGAAAGTGATTAGTAATATAGTTTTAGAAAGACCATATTACTATGAGAACATTTTATAAAAACTGGTCTGAATGGTAGATGATATTTAAGGAAAAATATAAAAAAATATTTTTTTTTACAGTGCCAATATGATCTGAGATAAGTAGAGAAAGAAAAATATAAAATAACTTATAAAGATGCATTGGAAGATTTAGAATATAATGACAGAAAGTACCTTGACAAAGTAAAATAACTATTTGAAATAAATAAAGAAAAAAATACAAGAATTGTTATATAAGCAAATATACTTTTTACAAGAGAAAAGAGAAGTATTGAGCTATCCAAGCAGATTAGCAAAGGAATATGGTTGTGCAATGAGAGAAATAAAAATGTAAAAGGTGAAATAGAAAGAACTCAGGAAAAATATATGAATAGTGTATACAATATGTACAAGAAATGTTAAAAGAAAAAGGTCATGAAAAAACATGGAAAATAAAAAAAGGTAACAGGAAATAGAGAATAAAGAGTTAGAAAAGGAGATTTCTTTAAATGAGGTAGATAAAATATTAGGACAAGTAAATATGGATTCGGCTGCATGCCCAGATGGAATAGGGTATCAAATGTAGAAAAATGTAAGGAATTGGCAAAAAATAAAATAAATAAACAGACAAATAAATAAATAAGAGATTTTGAATGTATGGTTAAAATGAAGTTTTTATCTATAAAGAATTATGTTGTGGAATACTTAAATTCATGTGGAATAAGGAAGAAAGAAGAGAATTAAAAAATGGAAACCGATAGTATTGAATAATAATGATTATAAGATGTTTATGATATAATACAAAATAGCTTTGAAACTAAAATGGAAAACATTATGGAAGATAGCATACATAGTATAAAGGAGAAAAGTTGTCAAGAATTATTAATGATAGTCAGAGAAATCATGGATGATATTATAAACAGAAAAGAAGAAGTGAAAATCATGATAGGAGACCTTAATAAGGCATTTGGCAAAACTGGACATGAAATCTTATGGATAATAATGGAAGAATATAATATATGTGAGAAAGTTAGGAAATTATGTATGTCAGCACATAGTAATAATAAAGTAAAAATACTTGTAAATGACTGGTTAAGCCAAGAAGTACATATAAACAGTGGTGTAAGATGGGGATGTCCAATGAGTTGTATACTCTTTGCATTAGTTATGAATGTGATAGTATATGAAATAAATTACAAAATTATGAAGGCAGGGTATATAATATCTAAAGGGTTAAGAATTCCAATTCTGTTAACATATACAGATGACATTTTAATAATTGCAAAAACAGAATTTGGATAAAAAGAGTAATAATTTCCATAAATGAGTATCTAGAGATGTTAGAAATGCCTTTACATAAAGAGAATAGTAATAAAGGTTTAGGTGAAGTAGTACAGATCCGGGGTATATATTTTACAATCAATGACATTTCTGTGTTAGGTATAAGATTTGGGAATAGAGATGTAAAGAAAATCCAGTGGAAAAAAAAAAACAATAGAAGGAATAAAACAAACATGTCTTTTCTGGGGACCATATGAATTATCATTCAGAAAAAAAGACTTATTTGATAAATTCAGTACTGATGAGAAAATAGCATACTTAGCAGGTGAATTTATGTTTCCAACAGTATTTGAAAAGAAATTATTGCAGATGATTTTATCATGTATATAGAGTTCTAGATTAAACCCAGTAAAAAGAGGATTTTTTTATGTAAATAAAGAAGGAGGTTTATAGTTAATTTACCCAGTGTTATATGTTGCTTCTTTCAATTTGTACAACATGTTAAAGTGGATAAATGAATACAATGAGAGATTAGTAGTAAAACTGTATAAAGATAAGTATGATAATTTTGGGGGTATGGTAAAAAATAGCAAAAGAGAAAAGCATATAAATGAAGAAATAAAATGTTGCAAGAAAAATATATTTTGTAGAAAATAAAAATGTGATGATATAGAAAAAGATGGAAAAGTATTGTATAAGAATGGAATGATAAAGCATTACTATGTAAAACCATGGGAAAATCTAACAGATGAAAAAATTAAAGATATAAAAATCAGAAGCAAATGGTATGATCAGAAAGTAGAGTGTCAAGATTTTTTTTTTGGAGAATGGTAATAGATTTAATACCACTAAAATGAAATATACCATATAAAAAGAAAAGTGACAGAATATGTTTACATTTTCAAGAAACTGCAAAATGTGTTTTTGAAATGTAAAAGAGAAAACAGTTATGATGAAAACTATGTAAAGATTATTTTTTTGAAAATATAAAAAAATGGATAAAATAAACATGGATATTAATATTATAAGAATATAGGTAAAGTATATTTTAAGGGACTAGATAAAAAGCTATTTTACAGTATACAGGTTACATGGAATGAAATAATAAAAGCATTTCTTCTCTTAAAAATACAAACTGAAGCCACCTACCCCACTTCTGTCTCCACAGTTTACCTCTGGCCCCCTTCCTTCTCCACCCTTATTCACATAAACGTCAGACAAAATTTGAAAACATCCACTCCCTTGTACAACCTAACTCTGAATTCAAAGCAAAACTAAAATCTCCTCCAATTATCGCTCTAACCCTTTCCTGCGTTATCCCCATATTTGCTCTAAAAACCCTTCACAGAATCATCCTCTACTCACGTGTGTCCTTTCTTCAGGATTTCCCCATTTTCTTCTTCCTTAACATTAAATACAACCTTCTACTCCCTCTACAAGTTAGCTAGTACCCTTTCTTTGTTCAGAGGCAAATTAACATATTTCATGAAACAAATCTAAGATGTCTTCCCACTGCAACCAATTCCCTACTAGAGTCTCTCCTACTAGTCTACCAAACTTGGATCAAAATGATCCTGCAGAGCAACCCAAATGGACACCTGCACTCAACATCTTGATAGTGGTGACCTTAGGACACTCTTCATAATGTCTGCACTACGAATGCATTCCCACATCTCCTACAAGAATGTATTTTTATTTTATCAAATCACACACCATTCTTTATTCAAAGCCTTTCCTCCTAACATATTAACCGGCATCATTTTATCCATTATCCCTACCTTTTCTAGACTTCTCCTCTTCAGCCATCGTGTCTTACTCTTTAATAGTTGATCCCAACTTATCCCATATGACATTGCTATGCACTCTTACCTCCCCATCAAACAGTCATCCATTTCCTATGCTATCTGCTCATCCTTAATCTCATGTACAACTTTGCAACATCTGTTTCACCAACTCTCTCCATAAGAAACATCTCCACGCACAGCACAGGTCCTCAGGTACCATTTAACTATGTCCTTTTACTAGCTAAAACTCAGTTAGTGAGCCCCCTACTTCATGGCAGTGATATGCATGTAGAGAATTCTGTTCTACCTCTAAACGTTTTGTACGCATGTTATAAATGTGGAGAACCTTTCCCAAGGAATGACTACCAGCATTTCCCAACCTATCGGAAATATAAAAGCAAGAAAAATGAAAACAGTACATTGCATCTAATGCACAGTATTTACTTATGTTTACAGAAATACTTCTGAACTTCATCTTCTCCTGAATACAAACACTGCAATCTCCTAGAAAATGTTGTTCACTCAACTGATTCGTCATTTAAATCTGGTAAACATGCAGTCTCATCAGGACAGGCTAAAATGAATCATGCAATCTCAAGGGGCCTTTGCAGAAGCTCGAATCTTCCTCTATGGCTCAGGTAGGACTGGTTCTGTTTGTGATCCAATATAGTGCTGACATTAGCAGACCCAGATTTCTGGAACAGTCTCTAAAGACCAGAAGCACACATTGCCACTTCCACGGTTTATTCAAATTTACTTTATAATGACACCCTTCAATCCATCTTCTTCTTCTTTGCTTGAAACATTCCTCATGTCATCTCCTTCTCCTCTCAGGCAGACAGAAAAACAGAAAAGCAACACTCAAGAGCAAAAGAATAGAGTGTATAGGAATTACACATCAGAAAGTGTTCTCCCAAAAGGAAATGTTCTTCCCTTTTATACTCAGTTGTTTGACTGACTTTTTGCTCTTTACTTTTGACTCATTTCTCTTTATCCATTTTATGATGGCTCCACAATTTGACAGCTATCTTCAGGGATGTCCCTTCTTTGCCCTCACATCTGCAGTTTGACCACCTGCTGCACCCATGGCTAGATTTCATTTTGAAAAAACTCATCAGCTGCACCTAAGCATTTTGATTCTTCTCTCCTCTGTTTCAGAGGCCATCCAGGCTGAAGATCTTTAACAGTCTGGTGACAGCCTCTCTATTTTCCTCCAAACTCCCTAAAATAACTCATTTTATGGGCATCTCAACTAAGTAGCCTCTTATGGTCCCTCCACCACTCTCCCCTTTCTTCCTCTGCTTCACTTGCATTTCCATTGGTCTAGACTTGTCTTGTCCTGCTGCCATCCATAAAGCCATATAGGTTCATAGGTTCATAGGTTTATACTAGGCTATCTGCCCTAAGGCATGTATAAGCCTAGCCCAAATTTTTGTGGCTTACGCCACCCCTTATATGAAAAAATACTGTGCCCATTAGTTTGTTGTGCCTCTGTCCAGCAGTGACACAGAGATGATTCCCGGGGTAAACCTACGATCTCCCATCCACAGGTCTAGATTTCTCTTGAACAGAGTCAGCGAGGTGCTCTGCCTCACATGGACCGGGATTCTATTCCACAGCATAGGGAGTCTCTGAGTGATAAATCTATCCCTCCAGCACGTCCTATTTATATTCGTGCTAAGGTTTAAGTCACTTGCTCTAGTGGTTTTGGTGGATTTGGATTTTTTGAGGTGGAGCATGTCCATTAATTCCGGGTTGGACATGGCCTTGTATGTCAGGCACATGTCACCTCTGAGCAGGCGGTATGCGACTGAATAGAGCTGGAGTTTCTTCAATCTGGCAGCATATGACAGATTTTGGAGTCCCTTTATCCTTTTGGTGAGGAACTTTTGGGGTCTCTCCAATTGCTGCAGATGTTGGGTGAGATACATCCCGAATGGGGCATTGTACTCGATCATTGGTCTGATAAGTGAAGAGTACAGGGGAACAATGACCTCACTAGATCTGGATGTGAATCCCTTCATGATCAGGTGGGCAATGTAGAAGGTCTTTCTAACCACTTTAGCAACGTGAGTGTCAAAGAAAGGCCACTGTCAACCTGGGTCCCCAGGTCCCTGATAACCTCTTCTGTGCTTAGTGGATTGCCACCTATATGGTAGCTTGGGGTTACCTTGTTTTTCCCGAAGGGTATGACTATACATTTTTGGCGTTTAACTTCAGGCCATGGCTCTGGCACCAGCTATCTGTTTCCGTGGGTCCCTTCTGAAGGATATCCGTGTCCGATGCACTTTCCACTATGGCCCAGTTTGCAGTCATCTGCAAACTTTGTCAGCCAAAGTCCTCCCATGTTGGCCTGTACTTCTGAGAAGTAGATGCCAAACAATAGGGGCCAAGGACCGAGCCCTGTGGGACACCACTTGTGACCGGCTTGGAGTCTGACATAGCTCCAGCAACTCTAACCCTGTGGGTTCTGTCCTTAAGCCAGTTTGCAACCCATCTTGTGACATATGGGTTTACATTTAAGCTGGTAAGTTTTTCTACAATACCCGAGTGGGGTATTGTGTCAAAAGCCTTGCAAGGTCAAGGTAGGCTGTATGGACTGCCTTTCCTCATCAATGGCCTTGGTGACTGTTTCAAGAAGTCGACCAAGTTCAAAAGGCATGATCTTCCCTTGACAAAGCCAAACTGGGTCGGGTCCAATGTCTGCAAATCCCTATATCTTTGTTTATGAGCTCCATTATGATCCTCTCCATAGCTTTGCAGACTAGACTTGTTAAGCTTATGGGCGGTAATTACCAGGGTCTGTAGAGGCCGCCTTTGTGGAGTGGGACCACAGTTGCCATCGCCACTCCTTGGGCACGTATCCTGTGGTAAGGCTGAGATTAAACAGCTGCCTTATGTGCGGGTTTAATTCCTCATTTAGCTCGTGTAGCACACAACCGGGGACACCATCCGGTCCCATTGATGCTGTGTTTTTAGCTTTAGAGAGCAGCTTTCACCTGCGCATTTGAGATGTCCGGAGGCTACACTCGGCTGGGATAGTTATCTCTCCTTTAGGGGAGAGGGTGAAGTTTGCACTGAACCTGTCTGCCAGTATGTTGGCAATGTCTGTGGGTTCAGTGATTTTTGTATCATTTTGGACTAATTCTGAGCATATCTGGGAGTTTCCACCCAGGTCCCTAACATAGCTGAAAAAGGCCTTATGATTGTCCTTTGAATCCATGGCAATTTTTCTCTCAAAATTGGCCTTAGTTGATTTTATGAGTGCTCGTATTTTTTACTAATAATGATCAGGGTGACTTCCCTTTTATGGATTTTGTTCTATCATGTAATAGCTTTCTCCTCTTATTGTAAAGTTTGTTAATGGCTGGGGTCCACCAAACTGGACGTTTGCCCTTTGTGGAAAGAGTCTTGGTTTTATTTGGGATTGCCTGATCCATGCAGTCCTGGAGGTGTTCATAGAAGGCATTTGTAAGGGCTTCCGCAGCTTGGGTTGTGGTTTCCACTGGCTCAGGGGCCTTGAAGGATACCACACCAGTCTTGAGTAGTGTGAAGTTTGCTTTAGAGAAGTTCTTCACTATGGTCTTTTTGTTTGGGGTGGGGCGGGATGTGGATTTCCAGTGAGATTAGTTTATGATCAGATCTCACCAATGAGGGATATACTTCGGTGTGGAGCATTTTGTCCCCATGTTTGTGACAATGAGATCTAGTATATTTTCTCCTCTCGTGGGAACAGTGACTAGCTGTTCCATGGCATTTGAATTTATGAACTCCAGGAACCGTTGGGCTAGAAAGTTAGGGCTTGAGTAATGTTCCCAGTCTATATTCGGTAGTTGAAGTCACCCAATATGATGGTGTTTGGAGATACATTTATACCCTCCAGTGTCTTCAGGAAGGCTGTGTGGGGTTCCTGAGTTTGAGAGGGTGGCCTGTAGCATGCTACAATTTGTAGAGCAGTTTTGCCTATGGTTAGTTGTACCTGGATGGTTTCCGAGCTTGATGCGTTGCCACCAACCTGGAGGTGTGGGTATCCTTTATGAATATGGATACACCCTCCTTTTGTGGTGTGGTCCGGGTTTTGGGGCGGACGCATGATATGAGGTAAAACCTAATAGTGCCGGGTGCTCTCAGGAGGCTTGAACCAGGTTTCAGTTACAGCACAGACATCGATGTTCTCCATACTGAGAAGGGCCTCGAGTGCGTGCATTTTGAGATTTAGACTTCTGGCATTGAGCAGCATTACCCTCAGTTTCTTCCCATTTTTGTTTTCTAGGGTGGTAGGTTTAGAATTTGAGCCTTGCCTAAAAAGGCACTATGGGGGTGGCAAGAGCCTTAGCCAATATCCGGAATCCCAGGGTGACAGGTGCAAGCCGTCCCTTGAGCAGCGTGGCTTGTCAAGCATGTCATCCCAGGCAGACAGACACTGGATCCCCTTTGAATGACACCAGACATTAAGCCAATTGTTAAAGCTGATCATCTTGTCTCTATATTGTGGCATCATTCTTGGTGAAGGAAGGATACTGCTCAGGGTTAGGGTCATACCTGCCTGGGCTACATAATCAGAGAGCTCCTCTATGTCTCTTTTCATGTAGTCCAGGGAGGTACATCTCAGGTCGTTCACACCAGCATGGACAATGACTGTGTCATATTTGTACTTGCCGTGGAGTGACCCGAGTGCTTGTGTTATGTGGCGGATTCTAGCCCGATAGGCAGCTTACTGTGACCCTCTCCTTGTTCAGCCTGGTGAGTGGGACGTCAGTGTGTCTGACTATGGAGTCACCTATGACAAGTATGTTTGGTGTTGTATTTGGCCTTAAGGGCTGTGACTGCTTTGCACACTGCTTTTGTGGTTTATGTGTTGCTTGTGGGGTGTCTTGAGGTAGCAGTTGTTTGGGTGTCTGCTTTGGAGGCCTCTGCTGTTTAGGTAAATTTTTACTCAGAGCCTTCGAGTATGTCTTTGTGTGTTTATGTGTTTGATTCAGTGGAGTGGTAGCATTATGTGAGGCTGGTTTTGTGGTGTGTGTAGTTGCCTTCTCCTCCTGTCTGGTCTTGCCAGTCCTGAGTTGAGAGAGCTCAGCCTCCAGTTTGGCTAAATAGCTGCATCTCTCGCAAGTATTTGTATTATGTGGGAGGAGGAGAGGGTTGTCTGTGTACATGAGGCAGTTATAACATTGTCTCAAGATTCCCAGATTCACCAGCTGGACCGGAGAGGAGATTGACAACTGACCTTTGGACATGCTAGAATAATATTGGGAAATCCTTAATTGAAAACAAGAGCCAGTGGGGAGTGAGGGTGTAGTGCTTTTAATTTTTAGTGCTGACTTATATAATTGCTTTAGTGAGCAAGTGCCAGGTAACTTGAGTGCAATGTGTTACAAGTAACTAAATGCAAAAACGACAAACAGTAACTTTCTTTCAAGTGAAACAAGGAAATAAGTACAGTAAGCAATGCAGATATCACTAGTGATCCACAGAAGCGCTGAGAAGTTGCGTATTAGGTGGAATTAGCTTCCAGGGAAATAACAAGCAAACAAACAACAAGCATATAAACAAAGCTAGATTCAGCAGGCCTGGATCTAGTCTATGCTAGAGCAAACAAGGTGTACCAATTTCAGTAAGATACAGTTCAGTATGTCCTTAATTTTTCAGCATTATAACAGCGCACTATCTCCTCCACGTTCTTACATATGTAACTACTTTTTTCCAAATCATTGCCAGCATTGCATGGTATCACCATTTCACAGTTGCTCCCTTCCTTCTCATATTCACTATAACTGGATACAGCTATTTCCTTTTATTATAGATTTATTGGGCAAAACCCCCACAGTTCTAACCCTTTTCCCCTGAAGTCAAAATGCCTTTCAATATGGCTTTCTGATATACCACTAATCCCTCTATTTGTTAGCAGTAGCATCTAACCACTATATGGCATAGCTTGTTTAACTGCTTGTCTGTTTTATCTCTTATGTGCATCTTCTCTACCTGTGGGATTAGCTGGTTTGGATTCTAATAAACCCTGTCAACTATCATTCCATGAACCCATTCATAACAGGGCCTTCCTTACCCCTACTACAACCCCATAATTTTAAAGTTAATCTTGTGTGTATGTCTGTCTGCCCTGCCATATAAATCTGGCCACTTGCAAAGCTAACTGGCTACCCACTTTGTTATCGTTATTTTGGGCTACCATAACTAAGTTAACTCCTTTACCTTCTCTGCTTCTGCCTATCCTGCTTTCACCCCCCCCCCCCGCTTTTTCCATCACTTCACATACCAGACCTTCCAGGTTGTTTAGAATTTAGTTCAGTTTCACTTCCAGTGTAATGCTTTATCCATTTTTTGCACAGCTCCCTTCTCCCAGACTGATGATGATTGTAAATAGCTACTTTCCAGCATATCAGCTGTTGCTGTATATTATTACATGTTCATAATAATCCCCCACCCCCACCAAACACAGCAGGATGTAAACAATGAGGGAAAGTAAAAGGCTATGCAGTACATGACAAAAATTAGGTCTAATAATTTGGGTACCAGTAAATGCCAGTCTGTTTGCTGGTCAAACCACCCAGCGGACACTTCTGTAGAAAATGTTAAGATAATGGAACATCTGATGTGACCAAACATGGAGGCTATGGTGTGGTGAATTGCAAAAAATCAGGCACCAGTTAGTGAGGTGCACCCACACATACACACACACACACACACACACACACACACACACACACACAGACAACCTACTCTGCAATTCTACCAAGGGAGTGTGAGGTATAGGCACTCATCGTAAAACTCAGTATGGAGTCTATGAGGTGTCAGGTTCTAGGTCCTAGCTAAGAGCCAGCTAAGGGATGCCAGGAGGTCAAGTGTCTTAAAGAGAACTTGAACCCATACAGGACATTTTAAAAAGTTAGCAAAAAGATGTATGTACAGCTATGAGCAATAATATGACACTTAAGTACTGTATCACATAGTGAAGTGGCCCAGTTGCATAGAACAGGCCGGACAGTGTCCAGTATAACTACAGATATTGCATCCCAGTGAGAAACAATGGAAAAAAGAAAGCAGACTGTGAAAGCTTAAAGGCAGAATTCAACAGAGAATCTGCTAATTAAATTCATATTGAATATTGGCTTCATTCTGTTCAGAGTCAGATTTGGACCCTATCCTGAGAAGCAATTAGTATACAGCAGGAACTGCTTCAGTGAAGAACAGGTACCCCTAGTGAAGATATGACAGGAAAGCATGGAGACTTCTTACTAAGGCACAGTGGTAGGGTGCAAGGCCTAAGAACTGAATGTTGTGGGGGAATCCAGATGAAATTAAGTCAATCAGATAAGATCAGTCATGTAGTCATGGCACTTGAAAGCTCATGCTAACAGTTCTAATTCATGTCCACTCTGCCATCTATGTTCCATACAACTAAACAGTGACCACAACCATCTTCCACTTTCCAGAAGACTGCCATCCACAACTTAATTGCAGTAATGAGCTTGGCTACTACCACAGGTGGTATAAATCCTTTGCACCAGGTAAAGGTTGCACACTTGTTCTCAAGAACTGTTTTCCAAATTCAGCCTTGTGGTTCTCAAAGACAGAGGAAGAAATCAATACTGAAAACCAAGCAATGATTCTTAAATAGCATTCACTGGTCTAAGTACAATAAAAATCTATGCACTTTGTATGGCAGCAGGCTGTATCATGTAACACTCAGAAAGGTTCCTGGAACAGCTCATTAGCACAAAATCTGTCTAATGGCCACTTTATCAAGATTAATAAGCAGAAAATTTTCAAAAGAGACTATGCCTGTCAGAAGAGCTTTGAAGTGTGTGAAGCAGGAGAATGCAGGAATGAATCTCATACAGAAAATGGCTTGAGCTGAAGAGGAACAGAGATGTTAATGGCGCAAAAGGTCTTGTATGTCCACTGGAAAATTATAATGATGTCTTAGTTTTAAAATGTGAGAGCCATGAAAGGAAATCAGTGCAATTTATGAATTTAACAGTTTTGCATTGTTATCAACTGGCAGTAAAATTTAGAATTTAGTGACTAAAAATTGACCAAGGAAGGGGGAAAGGTTGCTTAATCATTGCTCAGCACTGCAGATTTTTGTGTATTTTATCCCAGAGAGTTGTTTTTAAAATGGTATGTTCCTTAGGGAAACCTGCTTTTTTGTAGAGATACTAATGCTTTCTATCACAATGTTAAATGGCTTTGTGCCCTGTTTCTGAGCTGATAATATAAAGCAAGCATGCAGGTGGAATACACTAAATGCTGTTGTAAAATGGGGTTGAGAAATCCTTCAGCAGATTGACTGTGAAGTCATAAGAAATAAAGTTTAGTCAATAAGAGTTAAGACTTGTAAATAGTAAATCTTTGTTCCATTGTGTGTGTGTGTGTGTGTGTGTGGTGTGCGTGTGCTTGTGTGTGTGTGTGTGTGTGTGTGTGTGTGTGTGTGTGTGTGTGTGTGTGTGTGTGTGTGTGTGTGTGTGTGTGTGTGTGTGTGTGTGTGTGTGTGTGTGTGTGTGTGTGTTTGTGCATCTGCTGTGCATGTGCTAGAGTGTGTGTGTGTGTGTGTGTGTGTGTGTGTGTGTGTGTGTGTGTGTGTGTGTGTGCACGTGTGTGTGTGTGTGTGTGGTGTGCGTGTGCTTGAGTGTGTGCGTGTGTGTGTGTGTGTGTGCTTGAGTGTGTGTGTGTGTGTGTGTGTGTGTGTGTTTGTGCATCTGCTGTGCATGTGCTAGAGTGAGTGAGTGTGTGTGTGTGTGTGTGTGTGTGTGTGTGTGTGTGTGTGTGTGTGCGTGTGTGTGTGTTTGGGGGGTACTCACATGCCACAATTATTTATTTATTTTATTTAATTTACATTTGTTTACCAGGAAAATCTGACTAGGCATGAATCCCATTTTCAGTGGAGGCCCGGGCGAAAAGCTCCACAAAGATTAGCACACCAAATACAGTCAATGCAATACACATGTAAATGAAGTACAGTACAGAGTCAAATGTTAATAAAGTACAGTTTTAAAGTCAAGAAAGGGGCAAAAAGTAAATATACTTCAAGGAGCCCAGTGTGTTACAATAAACAATACAGTTGAAAGGACATTTTGTTCAGTCATTTGGTTACACTCATCAGTGGCTAGTACAGTAAACACACATTGATTAAGTGTATAGAAGTAAGTTGTTGCAAGCTTTCATAGAAGGTTAAGGTATGATATGATCTAATTAAATGAAATTAGCCAGGGTCTGAAGAATTACATAAGCAAGAACTATGTAAATGGGACCAGAGGAGTTTTTTGAAATAGTTTTTGTTTCCAGAGGTCCTAATGTCTATGGAGATGGTATTCCATGCTTTTGCAACAGAAATGGAAAACAAGGAATCCCGGAGCTATTGTTGCTTTGCCTATGTTAGCCAGTGCTTTATTGGTAGATCTTAATAGGTGTTTGTTAGAGAAGATATTAAGTAGACCTTGAAGAGCAGGAACTCTATTGGGATAATATAGAAAGGTTTACTTTATTGATAATATAGAATTTGGCGGGCTATTGTAAGCTGGTTATATGTGAGTAGGTTGGATAATTCTAGCCAGGATAGTTGCTTGATTGCTATTCAGTGATGTGTCCTGCAGGCTAAGTTAGTAGCAAACTTACCTATTCTATTGTAGCAGGTATTTAGTTTGTCTAGATTGATGAGTATGGGGGAGGCATAGTGGAGTGTGGATAGTAGGTGGGTTCTTGCGATGGTGGCTTTACTGTCATTGGTGAGGTACCTTTTGCATCTATATAGGGTTCCAAGTTTTTTATGGACTTTCTTTATTGTCTGTGCAATGTGCTTATCGAATTTCATGTTGTGGTCTATGATAACCCCTAAACTTTGGTGTGTGGGACAGGTGTGATAGGGGTGTTATTGGCTGAGAATATTGTGAATGGTGGAATGGGGTCTAAGGCTCTAGTGAGATAGAATATCATTATCTGTGTTTTATTGGGGTTAAGTATTAGTTGAGAGTTGGTTAACCAGGTTTCAACAGTGGTAAAAGACTCTTGTTCCAGTTCCTGGAGTTGAGGGAGTGATGTGGCAGAGCAGATTAGAATGGAGTCATTGGAATACTGGACTAGAGTGGCAGGCTGGGTAGGTTTGTGGAGTTGGTTGGTGAATATGTTGAAAAGAAGAGGTTCAAGAATGGAGGTACTCTAGTGGTCAGGTAGAAGGGGGTAGAAGGAGCTTTGCCATTTTACTGCTTGTTGGCAGTTGGTTAGATAGTCTTAAAACCACGCTAGCGTGGAGTGGCTGAGATTAAGATCGGAGACAGCAGAAAGGCTTTTGGGATGGGAGACAGTATCGAAGGCCTTGGAGATTTCTAGGAATACAGTGGATACTAACTACATATCTTGCCAATACTACTTGACTTATGGGTGTATCACCAGTACATGCTTTGGACCTTACTACTAGAGAAAGATGTTTTTGTGTCGCTCCTGCTAACTGTAAAACCATTTCTCAAGAAATCATACGAAAAAAGAAATAATAATTACTCCCAACTCAAATATCTTCTCAAAGACTGAGACCTATAAATACAAATGCAAGGAGGGACAATGGTTATTCTCTACTTTTAGTTAAATACTACCTTAATTTGTAAAAAGAACAATACGTGACATCTCCTACTGAACAAATGTGTTATTTACTTATTGTTTGGTTGTAATAAATCTGTATGTGTTTTCATATAAACTTCATATTAATTTATCATGCAAATCGTTATTTTCCAGCCTACAGTTAACAACACTATGCATATAAAATTGATTCTTTCTTGTTTTTTACTAAACTGATTCCATGTACTAATACTTTGTAACTAGCATCTTTAACTTTTGCAGTATGTTATAACTGTTTGGTCTAGGGGACGGGACAAGGTTATCTACCTGGTTAGCAATTGTTAACAAAAAAGACGTTAATCACACATACATTATTGCTTAATTCTCTGGTGTTGGGACTAGATGATTTATATGACCAAATTGTGAAAGAAATCATCAAAACCCTTTGCTGCATATGAAAGTTGGATCCAAATCACAATACTGTCCTCATTATGAAGATTTGACCGTAGTGGTACAGAAGAATAAAGCCCTGACTGCAACCCTATGACCAGTGTTTGTTTAGTGGTAGAGAAGATGGAAGGAAGGAGGTGGAGTGGTTGATGCTAGCTTGTCCATTCTGGAGGAATGGCGGCAGATTGTTTTACTGCATTGGTAGCACATGTACAGCACCAGTATCAAGGAGCCTGGCTTGTTAACACTACAAAGCAGTCTGCTGCTTATCCTGGAGTTTGTCCATGTGCACAAGTGTGCATGTGCATGTGCATCCGGAAATTAGCTGTGCTGGTGCTTGTAGGCTATCACGGAGGTGGGGTTGGGATAGTCTGCAGAAACCACAGACTAGCCTGCTCAATAATGCCCGACTCTTGCCCCCTCTGGGGAATAAATGTGGCAGAGGGCTCTTAAGCTGATAGAGCAAAGAATGGATCAGGTATATGCATAAAGTGAAACTATTGAGCCAATCCTGGAAGCAGCAACATGAATAAATAACTAAATAAACAATGAATGAAAGAATGAATGAATGATAATCCATCGTGCTGTTCACAAAATTTTTCACTACCCATTGGGTCCCATTTTGTTTTTTGTGACAGTATTTCTTTATCATATTTGCAATGTAACTAGTGTAAGTGACGTGCAGTTTGTCAGCTGGGAAATCGACTGTCTTGAATGCCATATGTGCTGCAATTCTTTTCATTTAATTGCAGATTTGTACCATAAGTCACACCTAGAAAAGGTCCTCCTATGTCCAGCCAAGCTTTAAAAAAATGACAACGAAATGTCACTTTTTTGCTTGAAACTGGTTAGTGTACTTATCTGCAGATATGAAGTCAAGTGTCAGCTCTGCTGAGCCTGACAATGGGTATAAGAAAAGCAGTCACTTCAAGGAAAAGTATGCCTCTTTTCACACATACTTGTATATTATATTAGATAAGATGCAGAACTCACGGGAGGAAGTCTTCTGGAAGGTATAAAGCTCAGTGCCTGAGGGAGTAAACTGTAAGAGGTCACTTGAGAATGCTGGCAAGGAAGTTTGACTAAATGCAATCAAACAACTCTATTTGTGCAGAAGTGAGAAGGCAGTTTGAAGCTGCAGCGTAATGAAAATGGATTTGCAGTCGCTATCTACAAATATTTCCTGCATTTTCTCATCAGTGAAATGCTTTCTTTTCCTGTCCCTTTCTTTTTTGACAGAGGCTGCCAATGTGTACTTTTCACCTGTATGGGCAGGCAGTTGCATCTGCAACTGACATATTTTCTCATTTGGAATGGGATGTAATAATGTCAAAAATCCCACATATAAGTTCATTGACACCACTAGAAAAGTTTGTTTTTGTCAGAGTGCTACATATAATATTTGCTGACATTTAGAAGAATAAGCCACTGTTTATTTTTTGTGATTTTCAAATACTGTTCCCAGTCCCTTCATAATGGTTCATGTTGTCTTTTCTGCACTTTTTTGCTATTTCTGTTTTATATATTAGATTCTTTTAATAACAACTATGCCAGTATCCTGTTTTTCAGGGTAGATCCAATGTGCTATTTTATAAGAAGTATGAAAATTCTGCTATAAAACTCTCCATGATATTCTACCATTAGTTTCCAATGGATTTTAGCCTTTTGAAGAAATTTGGAATGCAACTGATTGAGGTTTCTCTATAGGCTTCTGCTGGCTGTCCTAAGTGTTGACATCTGTATCAGACATCATAGGTTCATAGGTATTTACTAGGCTTCTAGGGCCTTTAAAAGCCTAGCCATGCAACCCAAATCTCCACATCAAGGTATCTGTGCTAAAATTAACTCCTGCTACTCAGTCTTTTGTCTGCTCTCCAAGCAATACCATTTCCCTGCCTAATTTTACATCACTGCACATACACGTACTTTTTTTGACAACGCTGCCCCCAGAGAACCCTAAGCTTTACTCATACCTACAATTTAATTTCTCTTTCACTATCCCATCATCCTAACAAGTTTCTCTCCCCTAAGCCTTTTTCTCCTACTTCTCTTCTTTTAACAGCTACAAAACCTCTTCACCTGTATATATTTTTCAAGTAAGTTTAGCACGTCCATCTCCCACTCCAACATCATACCTCTGGATGGCACCAGAGGTTCCTGTACATCAAGTTTCACTACCTGCTCTTCAAGCAGTCGAAAAATCTCGTTTCTGCTTTCTCTATCTTCCCTTGAACCCTCTTTTTCACTAATTCCTTCTCTTATAATATCTTTCTCCTTGATTTTGTTAGGAGTAAGATCTTAACTACATTTAATTCCTTATGAACACTCATTTCTTACATTTTTCAATGAGTGCTAAAGCTAATAGTGGTATTTTCCACTCTGAATAATTCCAGAAGATCAAGGGGTGTGTGTGTGTGTGTGTGTGTGTGTGTGTGTGTGTGTGTGTGTGTGTGTGTGTGTGTGTGTGTGTGTGTGTGTGTGTGTGTGTGTGTGTGTGTGTGTGTGTGTGTGTGTGTGTGTGTGTGTGTGTGTGTGTGTGTGTGTGTGTGTGTATATGTCTGTATGCTGGTAGTGAAAGGTGTTGTATAGCAAATTCAGTCCTTTTTTTATTGCCAGGGCTCTGGGTCTATAGACCCATTTTTAGACTGTGTGCCACATTTTAAGTATAGATTTGGAGTTTGCTAGCTCAAGTATACACTGTGTCATTTATGTGTCTATATTGTCATTGTTTTGTCAAAAAATAAAGATTGGTACAGTCCTCTCGGTAGTACAGATTTTGCTTTTCATGCTGTATGTTAGTAATATTTGCAGTGTATTGTTTTTCTTTTGTGTTGATAGAATTACTTTAAAACAGTTCAGTATCTTGCAACACAGCTATAGGCCAATATTTGTTCTATATATAGATCATTTAATTCTGAATTTACTTAAATGATTGGTTATATATATATATATATATATATATATATATATATATATATACATATATATATATATATATATATATATATATATATATATATATATATATATACTACCTGCATTAGTAATGTTATCTTGCAGCCAACACTTGTTTTCCTTTTGTGCCTGCATGTGCACTGTCAGAAATCTATATGTTTTCAATGTGCAGTTATATCTGTATGATTATAAAAATAACATTCATCTGTCCATCTAAGAAACATGACCATGTTATCTAGTTGCCATAGAAACATAGTAATCCAAACTGATACATGTGGTTAAAAGACAAACTATATATTTGTTTTGAGCTCTTGCATTTTTTTTATATTTGACATTAATGCCTTTATATTGCCCCTTTTTGCTTGTATTCTAAGCTGCCATGCTGTGGTTTAGTCTGTTAGCTTGTATTTCTTCTACTCAGCTTTTCTTTATAACCCTTCTTTGATTGCTTTTAGCTGCTATTCATTTGACTTTGAAACATCATGTTGTTGGTTTTAGCCCTTTATATTGAGCATCTGTGCTGTTGATTTATAGAACCCCCATGTACCTGTTTTAAGCCAGCATGCTGTTAGTTAGCGACTGTGTTGTTATTTTGAGCCACAGGTTGCCCTTTACACATGCTATACTTTAATTTTGAATCACTCTATTTTCCTCTCTGTACCTCCATTTGGAATCATTGTATTTTGTTTTAAGATATCATGCTGCCGTGCTAAGCCTTGTGTTATTATTCAGTGCTAGTAAAACTGTTTTAAGACCTTGTGCGGAGGTCAGATCTGGGGGATAAAATTTAGAGACACACTAATGCATGAGCATAATGGAATAAGTGTGTTGTTACAAAATGTATTTTTACTAGGCACAAACTGCCACGCTGTGAGCAGTTGTCCATATTATGATGGCAGATAGGAGGCATTTAGTCTGAAGTTCAAAATACATTGTGCAAAACAA
>NC_056741.1:686736920-686781920 GCF_019279795.1 Protopterus annectens
ATAGTTGTAAATTCCAATGTAAAATGTCACAGCTCTACTATGATATACTGCAGTGTCCAAGCTACAGTGCATATCTGATATAGCACTTATTTATTTAGACAGAATGGGCTTACATTATTACACCTTTTTCATCTCATAAAATAGAAAGCAGAATTTCAAACTCCTCACAGGCAGAAAAGTATCTCTGTACCACACCCTGATTTTGGAATTTTTTTGAAATACTGCATGTTACTTGTCCCTTATATAAACTGTCCCTTGTATACATTGCAGTTCATAGTGTCACAGCTCCACCTGGATCCCATCCTCAGTCAGAGATGTACAGTTTGAATATTTCGGTATGTGTTTATTTAATGCTATGTAAGTACTACAATGGCAAATGCTACTTTTTGAAATTAAACTGTAGAATAAATGCACTCAAACATACACTGCTACACTTACACACACACACACACACACACACACACACAATTACACACACACACACACACACACACACACACACACACACACACACACACACACACACACACACACACACACACAAACACACACACACTGGTGAAACCATAAGTGGAATGCCAAAATTTATCTCATGTAGACATAGTCCTCTCTAACTAAAGGACCTCATCCTAAAATCTTGGTATTTGTAAAGGATGTACCTTAGACTGCTCATAATGTTATTACCTGCTGACAAAGAAAAGTTGTCATCATTTTTTATTTAATGAGAATGAATTGCAGGACCTCATTTATTTGTAGTGTTTTTATTGACCAGGTAAAAGCTCATAAAATAAAAAAATATGTAACATAAGCACTTATATGTATTTTGTAAGGTGATTGCTTGATTTATGTAGATCAGACTTTGCATCTTCAGAGGGTGGCCACGGTGGTGCAGTGGTTAGCATTGTCACCTCACAGCAAGAGATTCTCTGGTTCGATCCTCAGCTGGGGTGCCTTCTGTGCAGAGTCTGCATGTCCGCCATGTGGGTTTTCTCCGGGTGCTCTGGTTTCCTCCCACATCCCAAAGACATGCTGTAGGTGGATTGGACATTCCAAATTGGCCCTAGGTGTGAGTGTGTGCCTTCCGTGGAAGGTTGGGCGCTGGGTTGGCAACTCGACACTTTAAAACTCCACTGCCAATCATGAGCGGACAGGTGATCTGCTGTGGTGACCCCTAAATGGGAAAAGCCGAAAGAAGAAGACTTTGCATCTTCAGTGATTTGCACAGCCTATACTTTTAGCACCAAATTAAAGAAAGTAATGGATAGTCTTAAATATTCATACAGCTAGCAGGTTGGGTTGAGCTTCATAAAGTAAAGTGTTGTTTGCATTTTAATATTTAAGAAACAGATATAGTTTATTTGTGTAACCCACAGTGGTGGTGGTGCTGCGGTAGCATTGTCACCTCACAGTAAGACGCTGTCCGGTTCGATTCTCAGCTAGAGCGTCTTGTGCGTGGAGACATGCGTGAATGGGCTTACCTTCAGTGAAGGTTGTGCATCAGGGCTGGTAACTCGGCATGTAAAAATCAACTACCAATCATTAGCGGACCTGAGTTCCGCTGTGGCGACCCCTAACCAGGAAAAGCCGAAAGACGCAACATATAGTTTATTTGTGTTCCAACAAAAACGTCCCACCGTTTACAAAAAGGTATTATTAATTACATACCAACATTAATGCATCAGTATTAAGGTATAATCATATTCTAAGGCAGACACACACACATGTATGCACGCACATAACCTTTGGACCATTCAGAGCATTGCCAGCTCATTTACATTACATATTTGGTAAGTGGGAGGAAAGAGCACCCAGTAAAATCCCAAATGACTACAGAGAGGACATGCAGACTCAATACACATGGCACCATAGCCAGGAAGTAAACTGGAGAAATAAGTGCTGTGAGACAGAAGGACTAGCCATTGTATCACCATTTTGCATACCATTAATGTATTTATCTTTTTATATTAATGGAATCAGTATCCTTAATATACAGTAAGCAATATTTTCTATCATTCATACTTTTGAACAGCACAGTGATATGCTTATAGTCTGTTCACATCCTGATGTTTAAGTTCCATCAAATTCCATCCAGTACTTAAGTGGAAGAAAAAGTGCTGCGGTGGTGGTGCTGCGGTAGCGTTTTCACCTCACAGTAAGACGTTGTCCTGTTCGATTCTCAGCTAAAGCGTCTTCTGTGTGGAGACATGCGTGAATGGGCATACCTTCGTTGAAGGTTGTACGTTAGGGCTGGCAACTCAGTATGTAAAAATCTACTGCCAATCATTAGCGGACCGGAGTTCCGCTGTGGCGACCCCTAACCGGGAAAAAGCCGAAAGATGCAACATATAACAACAACTTAAGTGGAAGAAAAACATCACTTTGAAGCTGTGTAAGGTACTGTAGTCTTTTCAGTATCACTAAATAATTAGTCATTAACCACGGCTAAATATACAGTAAAAATTAATACAGCTAAACTCTGAGAAAGCAGAAGAACTTCTAGCTGACTAAATACATACTTACTGAAAGGCATGTAAAAATCATGATGCTGATGAAAAGTTGCTTGAGGGAATGCAAGTCATTGTAAAAAGTAAGGCCTGTTTTGTTGAGTAGTTCAGTAAGAAAATATCTTCAGTAAATAAAACAAAGCAATTATGGACACGTATATCTGAAGTTAATACTCATCATTTTCCATTTTGCTTTTAGTATGAGCTGTTAGTGTCTCTCCTGGTGAGGATTGGAGCACTTAAACACGACCAAGTGACCTAACATTTTAGTGTACTGTCTGGCATCTTTGTACCCTACACCTAACTTGAATCTGTCCTAACGGTCAGTTCAGGTGTAGACAAGCTTGTTAACATTTTAAGGTATAAGCAATTTGGTATTCTAGGTATAACATGAATAATGCAGCCACATTCTAAGATGAATAGATACAGGACAAGCTAAGGTGACCGAGTAAGTCTTGGTCTCTGTACTGCTTATTCTGTGTTTATTCACTTATTTATTTAGTAATAAAGTTAAATTGCTTACTTTATGGCTGATACAGCTGAATAAAGTTAAATTGCTTACCTTATGCCTTATACAGCTGAATCATCATTTCACTTTAACCTTGTGGTGCCATTTGCAAAGCTGTTATAAGATAATATCTGTATACAGTAGCGGTTATAGTGAGAATAAGGAAAGGTGTGACATTCTTCAGGGTAAAATATTGTACCTCAAATGTATTTAAAAAGCATAATCACAGGTGCACTCTGTTAGATTAAAATGCATGAAACTCTAAACACAACAGGTTGTACATTTCAGCATGAAACCCAGAAGCTTCTGTACACACATGTACTGCACATATTTACTTGAATTAATTAGTTGTTGTTGTTGTGTCTTTTGGCTTTCTTTTTGTGTAAATATATATAATTGTAAACAAAGCGTTTTTTCAGGAAGGCAAGCCCTTATGGCTGTGCCCATAATATGTCTTCACCCCTGACACTCCCCTTGGTTATATTTACTCACTCCAAGGCTGTTTCACAGAGAAAGAAAATATTATCTGTAAACCAAATAAACAATGATCCCTCTTTCTCTACTATACTGTGACATCAGATAAGAGTGAATTGCAAGCCTTCTAGTCTTTATAATTGATGAAATAAGTAACAAGCAAACTGCTAGTGACCAATTACAAGCTAAAATGCACTTCACGTGATTCATATATGAGTAAACAGACTCACACCACATCAAAGTAATTTCACAGTCCCATTTCAAGGACAGTTATATTCAAAATTGTTTTATTAGGCCTAAAGGAGATTCAGGGCAAGAATGATATAGATACACATAGAGGTACAGCTTTAGGGCAATATACTTCAAACCATGCCCCCTCTTCAAGGCCATATACTTCAAGCCATGCCTCATCCCCTGATTCAGAGAAGGTGGTTAGTGTATGCATTATGCTCAAGGAATACATACATTCATTTATTTATTTAGTTTATTAAAAAAAAAATTGTTTGCCTTCTTGCAGCTAATGCTTACTCTGTTTTCCCAACCTCACACCACCCCCCCATTCTTCCTGATATCACATCAAAAAAGCTGTTTGGTCCAGTTGAACTGTTACATCTGCGCATAAGATCACAATTTAACTCTAGTTTATGACTGAATACCCAGAGCTGCTGCACAAAAATGTCTTCTTTTAGAAAATGTCAAAATATTTCAGAGGTATAACCCTGCAACTCATACATCTCAAGTCTTTGAGTTACTATTACATCGACAGTATTAAGGTGAGACTTGCACAATGCATGTTGAAAAACACAGTGTTGTGTCATGTAAATCAGATGAGAGATGCAAATAAATCCTTGAGTGGGGCTACAGTGGTATTCCAGAGTGTGTATTGAACACAAGTATTTTATTTGACTTTTCAATTGCTTTTTACTGTGAACTGAACTGGGTAACTGCTCTATCACCTCTTATATATAACTGGCAAATCCAGAATTTCTGAGCAGGAGTATAGCTGGCATGGCTGGTACCCCTCAATGTTGAGGAGCAAAAAAAAAAAAAAAATGGTTTGTTTATCATCTCTCCTAAGGAGGAGCACCAGGTCCATGTCATGCCCTCACATTCTCCATGAGGGCATAAAAAAGAGCTCTTATCTGATCTGGTGCTCCTCTCTTCTCTACTAAGGAAAAATGCCAGGTCCTTGTCACATCCTTACATTTATGTGAGGAGGGGCAGAAAAGAATCTACTGATTGTGTCCCCAACAGCTTGTGCCCAGAACAGCTCCCCCTCCTCCCCCAGCTATGCCTCTGTTTCTGCGGACTTTTGTTGTTACAATCCAGCACTATGCCTAACTTCAGCCTTGGGAGTAATGGTATATGGCCGCTAATACACAGCTGACAAATGCATCTTTTCCAAGGGCTTTTGTTGTCACATTCTAGCGATTTGACCTCTGCTCCCAAGGGTAGGTAAAGTGAATTCCCAAATAGATGTGCGCTGTCCTCATTAAATCAGACGGAAACATTCTATTATAAGAGAACATAAAGCAGGGGTAGACATAATATGAACAACCTAATGAATGGTAAGGGGATGTAACTGGGGAGGCCGTGCAGCAGTGTCTTTATTATGAATATTTGGAAAATAGAGAAAAGAAGAGGTGTTAAAACAAAAACGGAAGACATTTTGCTGCATCACATCTTGAATGATGTTAGACTTATTGCATGAAGTTGAACCAAGCAAACTTACAGCTCCAGGCCTATGAAATCCTTAATTCCTCTGGAATAAATAATAACTGTAAATGAGAAGTGGTAATGTTGAACCTGACTGTGTATCTATCTTTCTAGCTATCCAAATATAAGACTATCTTCTTATATCTTTTCTGTCTGTCTCTGCATGTGTTTACGTATGTACATAGGTAGATAGATGTAGATAGAGATATAGGGCATGCATATACCCTATATCTATATATAGCTATATCTAGTCTATATATATATATATATATATATATATATATATATATATATATATATATATGTAGCTAGATATAGATGTATAGATATACATATATAGATATCAGCATACACATGTATGTGCTCAACAGAAATAGTAGTGAGTCCTTTTCCACCGATTACCTAATTATTGAACCTGACCCGTTGACACCATCATCAACTTTCCTTAAAAGCACCCAAATGACATCACATCCCTGAATCTTCATATATTCTAACCCAGAGCTAACACTACTGTATGGAAAAGGGGAAATTGACATGCACACACTATTCCATAAACACACTGCTCTCTGCAAATTACCCTGCAGGTAAATACAAATCCATTGCTGCTGGTTAATTGCAGTAAACCAACAGGTAACTTGAAGATAGTTAATGTCTGACTATATAGTTGCAGTGCATAACAGCAAACTCTCAAACAAGAGTTTTTTTATTTGCTCTACAAGCAAGACTGTGGTACAGTGGTATCTGGTAATTTGTCCTTTCCCTGCTATTGTGCAGTCTCCGAATGGTATGTATAATTTGTAGGAGGTATGGGGGGAGTTCAGGAGGTGGGGTTTGTCCCCTGCATAAAATAACATGTTTTGTTTTTTGTTTGTTTTTTCATTATTTTGTATTTTTAAATAAATAGAGTGATATTTTTAGTAAAATCAACTGCCAATCATTAGCGGACTGGAGTTCTGCTGTGGCGACCCCTAACCAGGGAAAGACTAAAGACACAAACAAACAAAGAGTGATATTTTTAGTTTGCTCTTTGATGGGATAATTATTTATGCATATATATATTTATATATAATGTATGTATGTAGATAGGCATACATATATATGCATGCACAGACACATAGAAACACATATACACACACAGACAAATGCATACCAACAAATGCATGCTTATACACTCAGAACATTTGGTTAAATCTCAAATAACAGAATCCAAATGGGTGAAAACCCATTTACTTTAATGCCTACTTGTTTGAAAGTCCATTTAGTCAAATGTGGCACAGTTGTACATAGTTCCTTTAAAGAGAAAAGAAAAGTTTAGAAATATATGAATACATTTTACCTGGTGATCAGTGCTACTCATATTTAAATACTGCTGCTATGGTTTCTTTTTGTATGCCTGTATTAATTACCTGTATCTGACCTTTTCCCTTTTACAGAGTTGTGTGATCATGGGGTTTACATATTAAAATAAAGGGATGTGGGGATGAATTCCCCCTAACACACACATAAAGTGCAAATGGGCTTACCTTCCTAGAAAAAAAATAATTTTAAATAATTTCTGTTGAGTTCTTTTATTTATTTATTTTAAGCCCGGGGAAAAATGCTCCAGATGCATGTCTTTAGAATTAGAATTTTGCCTATACAATATTTTGATCAACTGGAATTTAACTAAGATGACATTCTGCAAAATGGGCTTTCATCCAGTTGGACTCAGTCACTAGGAATTCAACCAAATATTATACACATGCACACACACGTGCACACACACACACACACACACACACACACACACACACACACACACACACACACACACACACACACACACACACACACACACACACACACACACACACACACACACACACACACACACACACACACACACACACACACACACACGCACATATATATATATATATTTACAGGTGTGTGTGTCTATATATATATATATATATATATATATATATATATATATATATATATATATATGTTAGAGAGAGATTAGTTGGCTTCCCTGGTCTCTCTAATGTACACATTCTGTATATGAGCTAAGACACACCGCTATGCTGTGTTTTCATCACACAAACAACCAATGGCTACTAAGAGTTCACTTGTCTGAATCATAAGGAAGACCTTACGGCTGTCAGCAGGTCACTGACTAGGGTACTAAGATGTAACATTAACGAGTAATTGTGGAAAAGTAAGAGGAAAGCCGTAGATGGTATCAGAGAAAATAGCAGTGACTGAGAAAGCATGGAAAAAGGAAGTGGAGGAGACATTTACATGAATTGGGGTGAGGAAAAGGAGTAAGTAATAATCTTTATAAGTTAAAGGACAGGTGGAGAGAGGAGAACAGTGATGGGAAGGTACTAGAAGCAGGGACGATGGCAATGTACTTAAAGCTATGAAAGATCAACATATGAGGTTGTTAGATAGGAAGTATAGGATTCCCAGGACATTAAGAGAGGAAAGCAAGAGGAAAAGGCATGAAGGTTCAAGACTCAGGGACAAAACCGTTGGTCATCCACAGATACGGTGGGTATGTAAAGTGCTACAGAGAGAATGTCAAACAATGAAGGAAATATGGAGCAAGTTGTATAAGGGAGAGGCAAAGGAAACCTGGTAGCCATATCTGGACATGAGAATGAAAAGAAAAAGATATGCTATTAATGGCAGAATGATTAAAGAAAGAAACTGCTAAGTGATGGAAGGAACAGAATATTAGCAGTGTTATGGAGTAAACTAGAATGGCAGATAAGGTAAGGACAGTCAGTGACGGTAATAGCAGTTTACCGAAGCGATTAACGGAAACTCCGGAGATAAGGAGAAGAAGCAATGAAAGAGGCTAGAAGAGGAGTGGTTAGTAGAGTGAGACACTGTGCAGTGGAAATAAATGGATAAATACTGATATACAATTATGTTGTGTCATGCAAGGTATACTTCTAAGTAGTTGTTCAGGGAGGGATTTTGAAATGCCCAGGTTAGGGACAACATAGATACAGAAAGTACAAAGTTTTGCTTTATTCATGTAACATATGCATTTGTTATATGTAGATGGTGTATTAGCAAAATACAAAATACTTTTTTAATGTATCTAATATATGGATGTAAGCAATTGACTGTGATGAGAGCAGTGATGATGGCAATGCTAAGCAGATGTAATCTGATTCATTATAAAGTGTGTATCTTAAATAAAAAATTTAAAAAAATCTGCAAATGTCTTAAATGTTACTGTTTGTTTTTTGGGAAATTAATGTACTTCAGACCAGCTGTAGAGGTACACGTGCTTTTTACTCTTTCAGTGACTTCCAGATAAACTGCGTTTAAGTGCTGTAATATTCTTTTAGGCTGCTTTGACATCTGCTTTTTAGTGTACAGCACAATTTGCAACCAATTCATTTCTAAAGCAAAACAAAATGGTTTCTAATGATTCTGTGTGTTTATTTAAATGACTTGTCAAAGTGTTTTGGAGCTTAGTAAAAATGTTAAAACAAAAGAAATAAAGCTCAGATAGTTATGCTGTATACAGAATGTAATTTGCTGTGTAGTTTCTTGAATATTAATGCTCATCTGGTCTTTTCTTCAGTCACTTTAAATGTAGCTGCAAAACCTCTTCTCATTACCCCTGTATTATAATGCCATGCAGATAAGATGAAAATGATATGTGATGAGTTCGGAGCTGCAGGATATTGAGGTCTGAGGATTGTTTGCATAGATAGTTTAATGACATATGGAACTACATGTTAATTCCAGATCTAGACAACTTGTAAACATAAAGTTCAGGCATCACAATTCACGTATACTTCTGCACCAAAGCAAAACTTAAAATCACCCACAGTGAAAATCAAATCTAAGACATACCAACCATATACGAGTGATGTTTTTTATTGATTGATTCCCATTTATTTGTTTGTGGTCACTCAAATGTCTAAATGTTACTCTTTGAAGGGATATAAGTCTTCTAAAATGTGTCGGTCAACAGGTTCAATCGCAATATTTAGAAGCTGCATGCTTCATTCTGCTGCTGACTGGTGGACAAGTAATCTTCACATATCAGCAACCATTTTCCGACACAAGCATAATGAATGCTATTGCATCTACTTCTGGAAATGAGATTGCTCACTAAATTCTTGTATATGGTTAGCTCTCAAAATGACAGCTAGGCTATGAAGCTCTTCATCTACTTACAGATATGTCTAAGCACAGTTCCACATGTAATGTGTACCTGGAGAATGGCTGTTTATATGTATTTGTTTATGTAACACAGGTTGAAAAAAAGTGTGGAGATAGGAAAATGAAAATGAGAGTTTAGAAACTGCCAGACATGGGAGAAAGAGGAGAATAAGGTGCCTCATTCAGCCAAATTAGCTTTTAAGTAATTTGTAATAATAACATTAAACAAAGTAGTAGACTGAGTCTGTGCCAGAGGCATGATGGGTTAGAGTTCTGACAGTAGCCCAGGCAGCCATTGTTCAATTTGTTTGTCAGGATTCTGACAGCTGAGACAGAGAAAGATAAGCATGCTCATTGGGGGGGGGGGGGGTGTACATATGCAGGGACACATGCACCCTGGCCAAAATTCCCTGATGGAGAGTGGGCTAACTGCCATGTGATGCTTCCTGCAGCTGGGTCACCATCTTGGTGACATCAGCCCCTTGGAGATATGAGTATCAGTGCAGTGCTGATGCCTACTGCATGTCCCAACAATGTGCTGTCTGTGGACATGGTGGTAGGGTTAACCAAGGGGGGGGGGGGCAATGCACCCTTGATGGCTCCTTTAATGATGTCTACACATCTCATCCCAATGATGGTGAGGAGGAGCTAATAGACTTATTGGCAAGAGGGGGCTAATGATCAACAGGTGGGGTGTGGGCAAGAAAGATGAAGCAATAGACTGGATGTGTGCATTCTGAGGAACTAATGATCCGATGTCCATACATTGCTTAGTATAAAACTTGCTATGTTTTTCTAACTAAGCCCACAGTCTGCACTGTAAAAAAATTGTCACAGCTGTGTGTAATAAACAATGCACAGTGAATTAGTTTATAAGCCAATTAAGCTCCCTGATTTCCCCTGTAAATATAATCTCTTGAGACAAGCAGACATGTCAGAAGTATTCCTATCAACACATTACTGTAGCTGTATTTTTTTCTGAAGCAGCCTTATACCTTCTATAAATTTCATCAACATTGATATTGACTGTCATCAGATGGAAAATTCACCCCATTTTATGATGCAGTCAGTATTACTAAATCTAATGTGAAAGTTAACTGTGAATATAAACACATTCAGCCATTTTTATGCTAACTTTAATTTATGCTTTTCTTTTTGAATTCATGATTCAAATTTCATTTTCTGCTAACTAAATAAATAATAACAAAGATCAGCTGGACATAATACTGAGAAAGACTTACAGAACACTCACTGCAGAGTATAAAATGCTCATTGACAGGTATCATTAATAATGTTTTTGCAGCTGCTCTAGGTGGACAGGTTCCATACACAAAACATACAGTTAATTAGCTTTCTTTTTATCACCAAATAATTTTCAGTTTATTTTATAATCTTCAGGAATATTTCATGCCACTTAAAATGCTCATCTATAGGCAGTTCTAACAAATATAGCAGGAAATGCAACATAAACTGTAGATGGTGTTTTGTCACAAAGGTAATAAAGCAATGCCATGCCAGATGCCACAAATGGATGCCTTAATATTTAAAGTTAAATGCTTTTGTTCCAAGCTACATGGAACTTCATCACATACGAAATAACTATTCACTTCCTCTATTTTAAAACCCTTAAAGGCTCTAACCTATAAAAATGTTTAAAGAGATGCACACATAAAACACACAATATTAAGCAAACCCTGTGCAATAGATAAAAGCAGTAAGAAGAAAAATGTCACGTAGCAATTTACAAAAATGTAATCTGCTCATCTTGTCCAGCTTTTTATGTCAGCAAGATGGTGGGACCACTGAAAACTAAGATATAGCAACATATTTATGCAATCAATGTTAATGCTTTATGTAAGCTGTCTGTTCTTCTTTTCTCTTTTCCTGTTAAGGGCCACGACAGCAGAACAATGGTCCACAGAACAATTGGCAGTGGAGTTTTACAGTGTCAAGTTGACAAGCTCCCACAAAAGGCGCACACACACCTAGGGTCAATTTAGACTGTCTAATCCACCTGCAGCAAGTCTTCGAAATGTGGGAGGAAACTGGTGCACCCAGAGGGAACCCACACAACCACAGGGAAGACATGCAGACCACACAGAAGGCACCCCAGCTGAGAATCGAACTGGAGAACCTCTAGCTGTGAGGTGGTATTGCTGACCACTGCAGCCACTCGTAAGCATTCTGTTCAATGTAAGGAATTCAGAAATGTTGCCTTTAATATACCTGAAAAAGTGTCCTACCCAATCAGGGGTGAAGACTGGGTGCTGTTATGAGAACAGAGGGAATTTTACTAACAGTTGTTATTAAACACTAGTGGAATAAATAATTTAATTTCAGTTAAGCCTATTTTAAAAGCTAAAGCTGCAAGTCTATGATTTGTAATTATTTTTATGATTGATATTTTATATATTGAATTTTTGTATATTGTTACGTGACGTTCTTGTTCTTATTATTTTTATCTGTTGCACAGGGTTTGTTTAATATTGTGTTTTTATGTGTGCATCTCTAAACATTTTTTACAGATTAGAGCCTTTAAGAGTTTTTAAATGGAGGAAGTAAATAGTTATTTTGTGTCTGAAGTTCCGTGTAGCTTGGAATGAAAGTGCTTAACTTTAAATAAAGTTTCAATTTGTGGCATCTGGTGCTGTGTTGTTTTATTAGTTTTATGGTCAAGTAAGTATGCTGATTCTTAGTGTTTGATTACAAAAATTAGCAGTTACAAAGCAGCAAAAACTTGAGTAATATGCATATTCGGGTCTATATTATAACGACGAAAAATAAGAATGTCGAACTCTCACATGGGCGGAAATTCAAATACTCAAAATCGCTATACCCCCCAATATATATTCCAACTCCGAGATCACACTACAGTGAGGATAGTGTGATCATAAAATACCAACATCGAGTATTTGCATTTCTGCTCATGTGAGTGTTCGACATTCTGATTTTTCGTCGTTATAATGTAGACTCGCATATTCAACCAGCAACAAGGCAAGTGCTGTGGGTCATTGTTGCAGTCATCAAATTTGAGAATGCTGCAGTAGGCTGAAGTCCAAAGTCCAGCCAGACTTTCAAAGCTAAACACCCTTGCAACTTAGATGGGTTGATATCACTTTCACAATGGATGTCCTTGCATACCTGCTATAAAGGTGGTGTCTCCCAATACTATCTTCATCTCTTTTTTCCATTTTGATGGCTGTACAATTTATGCACTGGAACAAGTGTTTTTTAGTCTGCTGGTCTTGGTCCCAGACTGAACAACAAGAACAGTGGATATAAAAAGTTTACACACCCCTGTTAAAATGCCAGGTTTTTGTGATATAAGAAATGAGACCAAAATAAATCATTTAAAAAGTTTTCCTAACTTTAATATGACCTATAACCTGTACAATTCAATTGAAAAACAAACAAATCTGTTAGGGGGAAAAAATAAAAAATGTACAATATGCTGGTTGTAATTAAATCAAAAGGTATTTCAACAAAGTATTAGTTTAAGGGTGTGCATACTTGTGCAACCACACCCTCCTGCCAGATAGACACACTCCCTACCTGCCACAGCTGTTCATTGGAAGAGTGATGAAAAAGATAAAAAAAAGTGGCATGAACAGCAAGATCGTGACCTCTGACACCTTGCTTCCTGGGCACATGCTTTGCCCAACCTTTTTCATGCCACTGGCTGCAGTAGCCTTAGTTATAAGGTCATTTCCTGCATAGGATATAACAGTCAGCTAGCTTCCAAAGATTCAGGGCACCTTATACATACCCAAAACCCATTCAGTTCGAGCTGAGCTGTTAAAAAGACAGATTTGGGTGCCAAGCACTTCACAGCTTTCATGCCAACACAGAGATGGAGACTGAACCCTGAAAGGGAAAAGCCATGATTAACAAAAATAAATATCCACACTCTGGTATAAACAGCACAGTAAAATAAGGGGGTGGAGGGAGGGAATGGCTACTGCAACAGTGACCGTTTAAACATCTACTGTTGTGGTAAGTTTCTTATACAACTGCACTATGTTTATCATATTGATCACTGCTTCAGTAGCCTTAGCTATATAGGTAGATTACTACATTTGAGAGGTAGAAGAAGAGTCCAGGAGCCCCAGGAGAATGGTCCCAGCAAAGGCAGATTTAGCCCTAGAAACAACAATCAGTCTGATAGTGCTTTGTAAACATATGTACAGAGGACCAAGTTACAGCTTCTAGAATACTTCTAGAATCCATTACCTTTTCTACAAGTCATACATAACATCAAGGCCCTGGTAAAGTGGGCCTAGTCCCTGCCTGGAATAGTTTTTCTTGTGGTGAATATAACAAAAGGTAGCAGCCTTAGACCACCATTTGGAAATGGTCTCTTTTGGCACAGGTTGCCCCTTCTTATGTCCTTCACAACAAATGAACAATTTATCCAAAGATCTCAAACATTTAGTTATGTCACAACAGCACCTGAGTTGTCGCTGGACTTCCAAAGTACAGGGTATCCTTTCTCCATCATTTTTAGGGTCAGGAAAGAAAATTGAGAGATGGATAGTTTTGCTTAAATTAAATTCTAATAACACTTTAGGCATAACATACATTTTGGTTCCCAAAGAAACTGTGTCTCTGTGGAAAATGAAATAGGGTGGCTCACCATAAGAACTTGCATTTCAGAAGCCATTCTTGCAGAGGTCAGAGCAACCAGTAAAATTGTTTTCCTTGTTAAGTACCTCAAGTCAGCCAGGTTAACTGATTAAAAGAGGCAATTATTAGTTTCTCTAACACAAAATTAAGATCCCAAGGACAGGCCACCAATTTTCTAAGAGGCCTCTAGTGCAATATCCCTTTCCAAAAAATGTTGGCAGGAAAATGCATTGAAAGAGGGGAATCCATGGACAGACATGCTTAAACGGCCAATACATGAATCTTGATGAAAAGGCCATAGGACAGAAACTCACCCAAATATTGTAAAATCAGAGAGCAACTATCCCTGAATGGGTGTTAGTTATTTTGTTGGCACTACCTAGAAAACCTTTTTTCCATTCACTAATATATGATTTTCTAGCACCAGGCTTTTTGGCACCATTAGTACCTGCTGCCTCAGTAAACGGGTGCCTAAAGGAAATTAAGACCCTATAATCCAAGCAGTCAACTGAACTTGATAGGGGTTGGGGTGTATCAAGCACCCATGTTCTTGTGTGAGTAGATCCAGTCTATAAGGAAGCTTGTGGTAACTGTCCCTGCCATTTTCATGAATACAACAGCAACAGCAGGTACAGGTTAGCACTGCAATCCAACAACCACTTCCGAAAAATGTTTTAGATGTGTAATAGTATTAGTGCTTTCATTTTATAATCCATAAAACTTCCTCAGATACATATTATTGTTCTACTACCCTTCTTAAATAGTTAACATAAGTCATGTGACCCTCAGTTAATTGTCATATGATCGTTTTTTTTTAAATAGTAAATATATTTACATCCATATAAAGACCAGCATCATACATTCATAAAGCAGGTTTACATTAAAGTATGTTAAATAAATGATGTCTAAGTAAAACTACATAAAAATTAATCAATAGCTTCAACCATAATAATGCTTAAAATACAACCCCTTCCTATCAGTTATGCTACCTAGCCAGGGATTTAAGCTTCAATAAAGGGGCTATACTTATACTGTCATTTAACCCCCAGGTATTTGTGCAACTCTAATCTCAACTGCCAAATTAATTCTTGCTTTTCCGGTAAAGTAGACCAAGGACCCCCTTTCCAACCCACTAAATTTAAACCAGTTGTTGTTATACTGGTTCAGGTGTCTATACAGGGCATTAGTGTTTTTTTTTTTTTTGCTTTTTTATATCATAAATATGTTCATAAACACAATTATGGAACCTACATTCCATTTTGCCTATATAAAAGGCCTTGCATAATTAGCAACGAGCCCCATAAACCACCCCATAGTGTCACAGTTATATTTACCTTGTAAAAAAATCTCTTTTTTTATATATATTAATTCTGTCATCTTCCAGTATATACTTACACATACTACACCTACCACATTTGGACAGCCTAAGATGTAGAACGATTGATTTAATTTTCTTTTCCAATATTTTTTTTCAAGTTAGATCCCCTCCTATGTATTATAATGGGTCTTTCTTCCACAGTTTCCAATATATTGCTATTCTCCTTCAAAATGTCCCAGTTCTTATTCAAAATCCATCTGATTTGTGAACTTTCCAAAATAAAGGATTTAACCATAGCTCTTGAATATACGGTATGCTGTTGTCTTATTGCTAACACTATACTTTCCCCACTATTGTCTGATTTTAGTATAGGATTAAAATGTCCCATCCTCCTCTTTGCAGAAACCTCTTCTATACGTTCTTGAACCATAGTCATAGGATAACCTCTTTTAGAAAACATTCCCATTAAGTTGTCATGTTCTATAATAAAATCCTTATCCAATGTACTCATTTGGGCTGCCCAAACTAATTGTCCCTTTACTATGGCCCTTTTCTGCTTATAAGAGTGGGAAATGGAAAAATGCAGTAACATATTTGAATATGTGGGCTTCCTAAACACACTTAAAACATACTTGCCCGATACTCCATCTTTTTCTACCATAACATCCAAGTATGCCATTCTCTCCCTATGGTAGGAGTATGTGAAAGACAGAAACCCTGTGCTTCTACTGCTGTAATCTAATAACTTTAAAAGTTCTGCCTCACTTTCCCCCTATATCATAAAGATATCATCCAGGTAATGCAGATATAATTTCATAGGGTCCATGGAGGGATGATTTAAAATATATAGGAATTCCTATTGGAGCATTACAATGTTAGCCAACAGGGAACCCACTGATGATCCCATCACCACCCCTTCTTTTTGCCTGTCTATCCTACCTTCAAAGAATATAAAATTGTTCTTCAGAATCATCTCCAGTAATTCAACACAGTTATTAATAATTCCCTGGTCAACACCCCTTCTCCCTAGATATTCTTGCATCCATTCTAATACTATAGAATATGGTATTACTGTATATAGGTCACGAACATCAATAGTCACCATCAAATCTGTTTCAGAATAAATAACATTATTCGTTGTATATAAAAAATCCAATGAGTCCTTGCAAAGCTGTTGCTTGTCCACCAATAAATGCTTTAATTTATAGGTTCATAGGTTCATAGGTTCATATTAGGCTATCTGCCCTAGGGTATTTATAAGCCTAGACAGAGTGTGTTTGGCTTTCGCCACCCATTTTAAATTAATTTTGCTATGCCCTTTTTCAAGGTTAGTATACTGTGCCTCTGTCTAACAGTGAACATGTAAGCATTGAAGAAGGGTGTGAACCTGAAAGCTTTGTCTTGTGATAAAGGTGTATTTCTTTCTCAACTGTGTGGAATTTTATGGGTTACCATATACCAGTGCAGAGGATGCAAAGTTATTCTCAAATAGTTTCCCCAAACTTGTGATTCTGGTGGAAGGGGATAAGCACAACTATTCATGTAATCCCTTTTGTTCCATTCAAATGTCTTCATTTTGTAACCTTTAGACTGGGAAGTGCTCTGTTCAATAATAAAAAAGATACGTGCATGTTCAGTTTTAAATTTCGGGTAATGAATATCATTATTAATGTTATCAATTAGGGCAGTAACCTCTGCTGCTACCTTGTCCATTGACTTGGTGTTATGCCTCACAACTACTTCCATAGATCTGCAGCCCTGGGTGTCAAAAAGCTCCACTAGCTCTTTATGTAAAGGTGAATCTCTCTCGAGTCCTGTCGGGAATCACCATTGTCTGAACCCTTTATGGATTCATGTTACTTTAATACATTCAGAGAGATAAAAGTTCTCCAGCTGGAGCTTTTTTAACTTAAATAATTTATAATCCAAATGGCTCAGTTTGGAAGTCCTCACCGTTATGTGTAGACGAATCATTACCAAACCCAATACTTGTGGTTAATCACTCATTTAGATTCGGAAGAACAGTATGTCCATTCCATCCATTGCAGTTAGCCTGTACCTTTATAACATTGCCATTATGTGCAGTGTCTTGGGATGTTGAAATGTATAGTCTATTAGCATGGCAGTTATTACGGTTCATCTCTCCAGCTGACAAATATGATGCCGGTTCTTGATGCAACGTCACCTCCATGCCCTGCGAACGTTGTTGTACTAAAAGGGTGAGGTTAGCCACCATTTGTTGCAGTGTGGACAATTCCTTAACCACATCCAACTCCAAGATGCCAGAAAAAAGTAGTTGTGATGAAGGCCCCAAGCCTGTAGCCATAGCGTATCAAGCCCAAAAAATCCATGATACAGAAAGGCAGACCGCAAATACAACAGCATCACCAGGTGCAGGTTAGCACTTCAATCCAACAACCACTTCCAAAAAATGTTTTAAATGTTTAGTAGTATTAGTGCTTTCATTTTATAATCCATAAAACTTCCTCAGATACATATTATGATTCTACTGCCCCTTCTTAAATAGTTAGCACAAGTCACGTGCCCCTCAATTAATTGTCATATGATCGTTTTTTTAAAAACAGTTAAAACAAAAAAATTATATCTATCTATATATATATATATATATATATATATATATATATATATATATATATATATATATATATATATATATATATATCCATATAAGGACCAGCATCATACATTCATAAAGCAGGTTTACATTAAAGTATGTTAAATAAATGATGTCTAAGTAAAACTACATAAAAATTAATCAGTAGCTTCAACCATAATAATGCTTAAAATACAACCTTTTCCTATCAGTTATACTACGTAGTCAGGGATTTAAGCATCAATAAAGGGGCTATACTTATACTGTCATTTAACCCCCAGGTATGTGTGCAACTCTAATCTCAACTGCCAAATTAATTCTTGCTTTTCCAGTAAAGTAGACCACTGACCCGCCGTGGGTTTTTTCAACCATTTCCAACACACTAAATTTTAATCAATGGCCGTTATACTGGTTCAGGTGTCTATACAGGGCATTAGTGTTTTTTGCTTTTGTATATCATACATATGTTCGTAAATGTGATTATGGAACCTACATTCCATTTTGCCTATATAAAAGACCTCGCATAATTAGCAATGAGCCCCATAAACCACCCCATAGTGTTACAGTTATATTTACCTTGCTACAAAATCTCTTTATTTTTTATACTAATTCTGTCAATTTCCAGTATATGCTTACACATACTACACCTACCACATTTGGACATCCTAAGATGTAGAACTATTGCTCCTTGCCATTTTCAAAGGAAGGAAGAACCATGTTTGCCAGATCCAAAAGGGCATCACCACAATGATTTTGTGGGACTCCTTCCGAATCTTCAGACGTACCATGGATATCAGTAGAAGGGGTGGAAAAACATACAGGAACATTCCTGTCCAAGGAAAAGAAAAGGCAGCTGTCTTCCAGGCCTTCTTGCATGGGGTCATGGAGCAGAACCTTGCACTTTTATCCCTCCTGAAACTCCTCCACAAGCAAAGTCCAAGGCATCTGTGGTGACTGACTGGTTGAACTTGGGGTGGGGTGGTCCAGATTTAAGGATATTAGCTGTCTCACAAAGTTATTTTTTTGTGACAAACCCTATCACTGCTATTTGAGAAGCCAAGGGATGTTGGTGCTGAGACCAAAGAGATGTCAGATACCATTGTATCTTTCTCGTGTGGAGTCTTGCCAGGGAATCATAAGGATCAGATACCATGAGACTCAAAATCTTGAGGTTCTCCCTCACAGTGACTGAAGTCTCCGTGGAAAACCTTATAAATCAATCTAGATAAAAATCTTTTTTTCCTGTGAAAGAAAAAATGTTCAAGCTAAGATGTTTACTATCACCTCAGGAATACAATCATGTGTGAAGAAGTAAACAAAGACTTTTGAATATTCTCCTGGAACCCCAGTTTCTATAAGAGATCTCTCACCTAAGTGAGAGATTCATGACATGCTGAAAAAGACTCTGCAAAAATAAATATGTCATTTGCCTATGGAAAAATGTGGATATCCTGTAGCCTGCGATGAGCTATAACTGGAGATAGATACTTTGTGAACACTCTTGGTGCAATGGATAGTCCAACGGGTAAGGCAGAGAACTGATAATGTGATCAAGACTTTAAGAAATACATAATGTCTGGATCAAAAGGGATGAGATGATAAGCATCTTTTAAATCTACTATTACTATGAAACTTGAATAAGGAAGAAGTAATAGACTGAGAAGTGACCTCATTTTGAATTTGGGCAGTGTCACAAACAGGTTCAGGAAAGAAAGATAGAGAAATAGTCTCCAAGAATTCTTTGGCACTAAAAATATCCTTGAATAAAAACTTTCTTCAAACTGGGAAGGAAGAAATGGTTCTGCTACACCCTGGGACAGTATGTGATGAAGGGCAAGGTAGAAATAAAAAAGACTGGTCTGAATCCTGAGGGATTACCCCCCCCCCCCAGAAGGAGGAAATTCCCCCCACTTCCATCTGTAACCTTGGCTAGTTATATTCAGAACCCATTTATGTGAAACTATCTGACACTAAAGAGATGAGTACAGATTGACACTTTCTGTAAGAGAAATGAGACAAGACCCTAGAGGTGGCCCTTGACCCCTACTATTAGAAGAGAGGGAGCTGTGGTGGCAGATATTTTTAAATGCATCTGTGCCACCGGGTTTGAATGATGTTATTAGTATTAAGTGCTCTCTAAAAAGGAGAGTGTTGGACAGATAGTGATATATTCTGAAATATTTTTGATTAATCTTGAATATTTGTTTTTTTTATAATTTTTTAAGAATTATTTAAAGCATTTTTTCAATTTTGTGTCAGTTTCATGGTTTGTTTAGGTATTATGTGTAATTCCTTTGCAATTACTGCCTGTCACTTTAAATTGTTTTGCCTCTCCTTTCCTTCTTAGTTCTTATTAGTTCATTGTGTTCTGCATCATATGACTTTACTGGTCTTTTTAAGCTGAGTACTTGTTCTGTTGCATATATCTGAAGAAGTCTTAATTGTAAGATGGAAGCGCTAATATTTCCCTGTAAAGTTGTGCTTATTTCAAAAAATCTGCTGTGCTGTCATACCGGTTGCCATTGGTAAAGGAAATGGGACTGCCATGGTGGGAACGGGGGAGGGGCATTGTCCCTCAAATAGTCATTCTGACTTATTGGAGTCTTCTTGACTTTGGGAGGTTCCTGAATTCTTTTTGTAAACTGCGCCGCCCACCATCATTTCTTTTTTAAATGTCTGTTTACCTGCATTTTGTTGAGACTGTTTTTATTTTTTTTGCAAAAATAAAATGAGGGGTTACAAAAAGGAGGGCTGAAAATCATAGATATTCCCTATATCAGCTTACCTCTTTCATCATACGTTTTATTCACCCCTGCAGCAGATGGGCCAAAAACTAAATCCCTATCCAAAGGAGAATATAAAAACTCATTTTAATGTCATCTGGGACGTTCTGAGAATGCAGCCAGACAAACCTCCAGAACTATCAACCGTGTCACACACAACGAGTAGACAAACAATGAGTAGTAACTTGTATAACAGAAGTAACTAAATTATTTAAAGCAGATTTTTCCTCACACAAGAAACTACAGACAAAACATTCCTCATACTTTCACAATTAGTCAGAAATTTTTTTACGTATGTGCCCGACAATCCAAAATTCTGAAAATTCTGAAAAATCAAATTCACAGAAGCATACACTTTTGTACTAGTCCATAATCTTCCCATCCGTATCAGAAAGAATAAGACCGGAATTATCTATGTGTTTAGCAGTAGTTGGAGTAACTAATGATATGGCTACTGGATCAGGTTTAGGAGGATTGTATAAAAACTTAAAAGACTGAGGAACTTTATATTTCCTGTCTGCCTTTTTAGGGGCAGCTGGCTGACTATCAGGAAAACTTCATGCAGTAATATAAGCATCTTCCAGAGTTGATAGCCAAAAAATGTATCATCATCCCCTTTGGGAAAAACCCAGTTCCCATGAATTACCACATCGATGGTAGTCCACTGAACACAGAAGGCGTTATAAGAGATCTGGGAACACAGGTTGACAGGGACCTCTCTTTTGACCACCACATTGCCATTGTAGTCAGAAAGTCCTTCTATGTGGCACATCTCATTACTAAGGGTTTTGCATCCAGGAAGAAAGAGGTCATTGTCTCCCTCTACTCTTCCCTCATTAGGCCAATCATCAAGTACAATGCCCCATTTGGCATGTACCTCACTAGACACCTGCAACAACTGGAGAGGTCACAAAAGTACCTCACAAAAAGGATCCTAGGCCTTAAACACTTGTCCTATATGGACAGACCCAAAAAACTCCAACTATCCTCTGTCTTATATCGTCTACTTAGAGGCAATCTCTGCTTGACTTACAAAGCCATGTCTGACCCAGCTCTGTTAGAAATTATATACCTAAAGAAATCCCAATCCCTCCACACCACATGCTCCAGAGACCTCAACCTCATTACCACAATTAATAGAACAAGCTGGATGGACAGGTTCATAACTCAGAGACTGCCCATGCTATGGAATAGACTTCCCATACATGTCAAAAAGAGCACATCACTGGCCCTCTTCAAGAGGAATCTTGATCAGTGCATGGGAAATAGAAAATTCACCCGAGGATGACTCCAGTGGCTCTACTTGACAAAGGCACTGGGAACTAGGGTCAGGTGGCATGATGCCAGGGTAATCCTATGGGCTAGGCTTGTAAAGGTTCCAGGGCCATTAGCCTAGTACACACCTACGAATCTGTTCAAGAAAAGAGATGACCATCTTTTTATTACCAGAAACTACTTTATAAGCAGGATCAATAGCCTGAATTAAACCCTGCGGCAAACTCAGTGGACTGCTCCTTGCTGTGGAAATTTGAGAAGAAGTAGATGCATGTTTAGTTTTATGTTTCTTTTTAACGGAAAAAATAGGGCAGCACCAACTTTACCAGAGATGGTCATAACACTCTGACAAAACAGGGAAGCCTTCCATGTTCCCTCTCCAAGGACCGAAAAGAATGGCTCTCTACTGCCCAATGAGGAGACCTCAATACTTTGTCAGACCCAAAAACTAAAATAAACACAATTTCCCAACAGAAAAAAATGATTTTCCAATTACTTTAAACAACTTTTAAACTGATAGGGGAAAAAGAGCTCTCTCATTTAAAAGTGTAACACAGTTTCATAACAGTCTGTTAAAAAAAATACTTATTTTAAAATAACTTTCCTGAACAAGAAAGTGTTATTAAGTCAACATTTTTTAAAATGGAAATTTTTTCCCCAAAGGAAGTTTATCTGTCCAGCAAAGGGAAATCACAGGCTGATCGTCAATTTTTGAAAGCCTCATGGGAGTGTAATCTTTGTCAGCTGAAGGGCTCAGCACCCAATCCTATCTTTGCAGTCAGCTCAGCTGAGCTGAGTGAGTTTGGGTTTATAGAAGGCACAGTGATGCTTTGGAAGCTGGCCAGCTATTATATCCTATGCATCATATAACCCTTTTAGCAAAGGAGACTGCTGGAGTGATCAATGTGATGAACATGTGCAGAACCTTACTGCCCCATTACAAAGGATAAGCATATAAGAACAAAGATAAGAACTGCTTCTTGGACCACAAGAGTATAGTGTGTTCAGAAAACTGCAGGAAAATAGGAAGATTACAAATTTTTTCAGGCATATATTCCATCCTCAGCTCTATAAGTAGTACCAGAATTACCCATCCAAGCAAGAAGGCAAGGCAGGAGTAAAAAGATAAAGCGAAGGCCTTTCCAAAGAGGAGGAGGCAAAATTAAAACAGAGGGAGGAGGGGGCTTCAGAACACTCCTACTGACAAAGACCTGTTGAAAGTATTGCAAGTCCTCTCCATCTCTCCATCCCCTTAACACTAAACCTACAACCCAACTCTTATCCAGCCCAAAACTCCCCTTTTATCAGAACCCCAAGAGACAGGGAGCTGTCTGGCTTCCTGCTCTGAGAAATGGTATAGCATAACAAAGAATCAACGGCTCTTAAATATCACCTCCAGGTAATACAAACTGCCATTTCTCACTCACACAAAAACACTGTCAGAAAGAGAAACATCCCACAGTGCCCAAAGACAAAGAAAGTCTTGTGGCACTGATTCTGCTAAAGATGCTGTCCCAATAGTATCAGAGAGATGGTTCCCACAAATCCAGAAGGACAATGGCTGTACACAACTCTGTTTCTAATACCAAGGAGAGATGGACCCTGGAGAGCAGTTCTGGATCTGGCAAAGCTTAATAGGTTCCGAAATGTACCAAAATTTAACATGTTAACTCTGCAGACACTTCTTCCTTTGCTAAAATACCATATTTCCAACTGTTAATACTATAGGCAATTATTTAGTTGCTAAACCTTCAAAGTCACCTTGTACCCTGAAAAGGGATTTTGATTCCATTGAGCCTACCTGGTTAAAATGGGTATTATTATTATTATTATTATTATTATTATTATTATTATTATTAATTAATTAATTAATTTTTGACATTTGTTGACCGGGTTAGCCAACTGGGTAAAAAACATTTAGTACAAACAATAAGTATACAAGTTCAATCAAATAACTCCACAATTAGTACAAGCAAATAGTTCACAAATTCAAGCATATCTCTAGTGCAATAAAAGTGTACACATGAATAGTATAAACAGATTCTACATGGAAAAGTCAGAACTTATTTACAGATGTGAACCTCATCAATTTGAGTGGCATAATAGCAGACACAAGAGTCTGGCAGTAGAGACAAAGCCAGGCTATAGCCATTTGTACATACGAAGTTATGAACAAGCATATACCAGTATACTGTGGGTGATACTTTAGCAGATATATGACCCTAACAATATGACAAGTTGTAGAGAGAGTTCAAAATAAGAGGAGAGTTCACACAGTGTTAGAAAAGGAGGAATGTGTGACTAGGTGAGTAGTGAACAGAGAGTAGAAGATGCAGTTATGGTGAGTCTAGTAAGAGTAGAGGGTTAACATTCAGGTCAATAGGTGGACATGAGAGAAAGAGATGAGGAGGATAGAAAACAGGAAGGAAATAAGGAAGTTAGGGGCCTGTTAGGGTGGGTGAGTACAGTGGCAGAACCAAGTATTGAAAAGGAAAATTTGAGATCAGTCTTAAAGCTCTGAGGGTGAGTAATACCTCTGATGTGTAGTGGAAGTTTATTCCAGGCTTGGGCAGGAGAGTAACTATACATGATTTGCTCAGTTTTGCTTTTAGGTTTGTAAATTGAGAAGAGGTTTTGTTCAGAGCTATGGAGAGAATTGAGGTGTATAGAGTAGGGGACAAGAGAGGCCAGGTCAGGGCAAGAGGAGGGCTGGTACAGAATGGAATGTATGATCAGAAGCTGAGGGAGGAGAAAATGGTGGGGGAATTCTAGCCAGTTTAGGCTTTTGAGAGCAAGACAGTGGTGGGATTGGTAGGTTTGACCTGCAGCAAATCTAGCAGTTTTGTTGTAAATAGACTCTAGTTTAGACAGGAGAGAGGATTGTAGATGTGTGAGGATTTGACAACCATAGAAGAGGCTTGGAGTGATTTTTTTATGTTATAGGCTATGTGAAGATCAAATTTGAGTTGGTCATCTATGATGACCCCCTGAAACTTGGTGTGTGACTCGATTGAAATAGGTGTATTGTTGAGCGAAGAGATAGAGAAGGAAGATTTTAGATGGTTCATGGTTTTGGGGTTGAAAAGTAAGAGCTTGGTTTTCTTGGAGTTAAGAATCAGCTGATTCTGGGTGAGCCAGTTCTTGATTGCTAGAAAGGAATTTTGTGTGAGGGTATTAAGGTCAGAGAGGGAGTCAGCTGTGGTAATGACAGTAGAATCATTGGTGTATTGTACAAGAGATGACTGATGACAGGAGGTATACAATTTATTGGTAAAAATATCGAACAGAAGAGGGCCAAGAATAGACCCTTGGAGTACTCCCATTGTGATAGGTAAGGCAGGTGATGTAGTAGAGAGCCATCTAACAAACTGTTGCCGATCTGAGAGGTAACTTGAAAACCAGGAGATGGTTGATGGGGACAGATTAACTTCAGAGAGTTTGGATAGAAGGAGAGGGTGGGACATAGTATCAAAGGCTTTAGAAAGGTCAAGGAATAAGGTGGAAATGAATTTGTTGTTGTCCTGAGCTAGGGATACAGTGTTAATGAAGGAAATGAGAGCCGTGGAGGTGCTGTGTTTTGGATGAAAGCCATGTTGTGTGGGGGTGAGTACGTTTTCTTGTAAGAGGTGGTCTAGGATTTATTTATGGACACATTTCTCTAAGATTTTGGAGCAAGATGAAAGAATAGCAATAGGTCCAAAGTTTGCATACTCAAAACAGTTTCTTCCCTTGTGAATGAGACTGGTGTAAAATGTTTTCCAGATTGTGGGGACATTATTATTATTATTATTATTATTATTATTATTATTATTATTATTATTATTATCATTACAAAGGTGCTTAAGCATTTTCAGGGGACTTAGAAGGAGGCTGAAGTTTTTGCCGAGGGTATTTCATTACCAGTTTACTTTCTTGCCCTTTTTGTTTAGCTACTGTACTCAGGGTGTTTAGAAAATGCATGTTTCCAGTGAGATAGCCATCAGCAGAAACAAGGGGATCTGCATCTACCCTTGCTGGCAGGACTCACTGATGCACTAACATATTATGCAATAAGAAAGCAGCCTAAACTTCACCCACAACCTGCAAAAATAAAATCTGTATCCTTTCCAGAGAATAGTATTCCTCTATGCATTTCTGAATATCACCCCTGCAGAATCTTCCTCCTCATGGAGAAGGTGCAGTATTTGACCAACCTATTTCTGACCATGGCAAAGAGATTCAAATGGCCTATCAGACAAACCTTGGGCATCAGGAGGCACATGGTATCCATTGTTTGGGTGTTCTCCTTAGAGATGTTACACATTATAAAATTACATTTGTTCCTGGAGAACATACGGAGCCAACAGACAGCTTATTTTGAAGATATTGTATCAGTAATGCCCTTTGTTAAAAAGGTAACTAACCTTATGTGTAGTACAGATCAAAATAAATCAGGGTATTCCCTTCATATCGACCATTTCCAATCAGCCCATGACCACAGGTACCTCAGACTAGGCCTGAGGAGTTCACAACATGAACTTCAGATTACAGGCCTTATGGAAATGCTGTGGAGGTACCTGCACATAAATCGCAAGTATATGCTGGCAGTTACGTGCTGTAAAATCATTCAAGTCAGTATGAGTGCAAGGGACACTGAAGTCAATCACAGACAATACCATACTTATGCAGTACATACACAACCCGGGGGAGGGGGTTGGGGACAGTCACTCCTATGCAGCTGATCATGCATTCTGGGAACAAGAGCATCTACACCACAGTCAAGCAATTTCTGAAAGGCACCTTATACCTCCTGGGTGGGCAGATGTCCCAACCTGGAATCTAACCCATGGATATTAAAGAGATTGGGTAAGACCAAGCTATAACTAAATGGGATAGATTATTTCAAGCACAGCCTGAGCTAGGCTTAAAATGGCCTACAAGGGCAGCTAGTCTAGTGCTTACCTATGAACCTATGAACATATATATGCTGTGACCCCGTATGTAGACAGATTCTGGTGTCATGCAGGTAAACTGAAAACACATACCAATATTTTTTCATCCACAGAAATAATGGAATAAGGGTAAGGTTACTAAGTTTGCTGAAAAGCAGAGTTCTACAAGACCACATCAAACCAAGTAAAAAACAGCATAGTACAATAACAGTTTTTTTACAAAGCAATTTCTTGATCTAAGAATGTCGGTTATGAGAAATGCGCACACAGCAAACTTGTGCATCTAGTAGGTTTGACTCAGGTATGGTAAAGACACAGATATACCTGAAGCAAACTAACATATAAGCAAATTCCCTCAGTTGTTTAACATATGGATATGGGACAGCCATATTGGCTGCACAACATAAATATGTACTACCCAAAGATAGACAGCATACAAAGTCATAATCAGTGCACACCAACATGGGTTATAGGTCATAGAATCAGTGGATATGTAACATTTGAGAATGTGTATCAGAAGAGGGGCATATGAAAATACAGAAAATGCTACCAGAAAGCAGCATACCAGGAATACATTTCATTCCTGCATAAGCGTGTTATGAAGCAGCAGCTAAGAGATAGACAAAATGTCAGGTTTGCATGGTTCAAGTGAAGCATGGAGCTGTATCTTTTGACCACAAAGCAACACCGTTAAGGATCAGGCCATGCTACTGACACACAGTAAAATAGCTGCATTTTGGTGAGAACAATGTTAGTGCACTAGCACAACAGCACCTCTTATTTCTGGCAGTCAGAAAATATAAAATGCTGGGTCGCGATTGTGGTGAGTGACTCATTCTATCAATAACAAAACCTGATCAGCACGGTAGTGCTATGCCTGGCATGCAGTGACCACTGTGTAGAAGCCTCCATGATGTTAATGCCTTTCTGTATTTGGTGAAAGGAATATTAATGAATTATTACTATAAAACCTGTTTTGACACAATCAGCATTTTGAATTACATCCAGCTACATGTCCAAGTGAAGTAATGACATGTTGAGTAATAAAAGGAAAACAAAAAGTCTAAATGAAACAAAAACAGTGGATTATTAAAATGGCAACAGGAGTCTGTGGAAAGGGTAAGCCAAAAGGAATGTGTACCGTGAATAAGAAAAAGGAATGCCAATGTATTTTTGTACCAAACAACTGGGGATGGAGCAGAGCTAAAGAAAATTGATGGAAGTAGTGTAGAGAAAAGGTAGAACTGGAGTCTCAACTAAAACGGGGATAATTTATGTCCGTCAAGAGGAAGTATTACTTCACAGGCAGGTGAGGAGCTTCAAGTGTTACGTGAAGAAGATGTGTCTGGCTCATCAGAGAACTCCAGGTGATACTTGTAATATGTGGCAGAAGGAGTACAGCAGTGGAACTGAAGGGATAGCAGAAAACTTAGCTGATATCTATAAAATACATCAACATTTCTTTTATTTTCTTACCATTCTGTAGCTCATATCAACTGATGTTACACTTTGATGTTGCTTAAAAGTTCTTGACAAGGTGTGTGGGACTATGCATGGAAGTGATCCTTGCACCAGTGCACTTTTCCACTTAGCAAATGTAAAATTAAATAACAAAAAGTAAAAATAAAGCCTTTAAACTGAGTCAACTAATACAAGGTCTTGTTCATAAGGCATATTCTTTTGGTGTGTGTGTGTGTGTGTGTGTGTGTGTGTGTGTGTGTGTGTGTGTGTGTGTGTGTGTGTGTGTGCTCGTGGATGCAAGAGCATAATTGTGTGTGGATGTGTGTGTGTGTGTGTGTGTGTGCGTGTGTGCGTGTGTGCGTGTGTGTGTGTGTGTACGTGCGTGTGTGTGTGTGTGTGTATGTGTGCATATACATGTGCGTGTGCATGTGTGTGTGTTTATTCATTTATTCATTCACCAGTATCTGCCTAATCCTGTTCAGTGCAGTGGTAGAGACAGAGCCAATCCTGGCATTCCAAAATGGGAGCAAGGCACAGCTGCATAGGGTGCCATCCTGTTCTAGAATGCATGAAAACAGTCATTCACACATGGTGCACATACCCATAGACAGTTTGTTTGTCGGAAAACCAGTTCACATATGAAATGTCACTGGGATGTGAAAGGACAAGAGCACCTTGTGATAACTCACACTTAAACAGCGAGGATGTGCAAACATCATATTTGAAAGAAATGTAGGAAGAACCAAGTACTGAAGGTTGAAATACTACCAATAATCAAACTCCATTTAGAAAGCAGGAAGGCAGAAATTTATTAGGTAATGCTATATGTCAGGTTCTTCTGAGCCAGAGTTGGCATCTCCCTGAAATGAGAACAACCATCATTGAGAAGTTCAGTTCTACTAATAACCAACCATCCAGCCATTTCCTTTCAGACCCCCGATTAATCCTGTTCTTCAGTGCCGCTCACAGTATGATAAATGCAGATTATTTGTCTGCATGATGTTTATACACTTTATTTATTTAGTTGCAATTTTATTAACAGGCCAAGAAAAGAGTATCAAAGATGATGTTAAAGACAGTACTTTGCAAATGCATAAGCAGGAAGAGTGATTAATGAAAATAGCAATTTTACATATATTACATTTGCAAGAGACCAGCCACTTTGAAGCTGCTGTAATTTTGTGAGCAAGACACAAATGGAACCCTAATATTATGCAGGAATTCATAAAAGAGCACTGTTAGATACAGAAGAGAACAGATGAGTTGTGCCATCTGTCTGTTTCTGGGGCATTTCAGTAAGATTAAGAAGGCCGGTCTGAACATATGATATTTTGCTATGTCCTAGGTGACCCTGTCTTTACTGATCCAATTCCTTTGAACTGCCAGTGGGTATAGGCCGTGCTTATGTGTACACTGCAAAGAAACTTGTAACCTCCTTTCTGCCAAATGGATGCCACCCTGGGTACTGTCCTGCTTTCCCAAGTGGTGGTTATAACACTTGCGAATACTTTTCTAAGAATAATTCAAACACACAGACACACACACACACACACACACAAACACACACATGCACACACACATGAGAAAGACGCTTTGTGACTGGCCAGTTCCACTCCTTTTGTAAGCCTGCCAGCGTCATATCTACATTGGCAGGCCAAAGCTCCTTAGATGCTTTAAATCACACCCACCACTTATCATTGAAGAGAAGTAAAATGATACTGTGACTACATTTGCCATATTCTTTATATAAGATTCAGAGATGTAAAAAGTTATTACAGTTCATCAGGACAGTATAATAAGCCCCTTTACTTCAAACGTATTTCATCTTGTCAGGTCTGTTACAGTAATAACAGGAAACTACATTAGGAATAATTACAGATGGATGGAAATGGAATTTACTTCCTTTCATATGTATTTTGCAGCTGTACAGACTGTAGGTAGTTTGTCAGCAGAATGTTTACTTCTTTTTATTTGGGGGAGCAGCAAACAAATATCCAGACACAGAAATTCAGTTGCTAGTCATTGGACTTCAGCACAACTGATATTGCAAAGAATATGCCTCGGCCACAGGCAAAGTTTTACTTGAATTATTTTACATTGTTCACATAACTGTTGAAATATGATTTAACAAAACTAACCACCAAATAATATACTCTGAAATCATAATGATGGTTCATTAATAATGATTTACCAACATCTGATTCAGATTCGATTTATTAGAGCTTATTCTTCCTTTTACTGTCCAGCAATATACATTCACTCATAGAATTGTCAACACTTCTTATGACAACCAACTACATGCTTCAAACCTGGGTTCAGTTTTCACAGTCATAGTTCGTATACATTGTGACTCTGAACAGAAACTGCCAGCAAAGGTTTCAAGGTTATTGCTGAAAGTAATAATAACAACAGTACGCATTTATTAACCTGGTAAGCCCACCGGGCCTTTTCAGGAGCAATATCTGTTTAAGTGACTTGCACAAGTTCACATAGTAGGCAAGTGAGGACTGAGAAAATCAAACCCTGTATCACAGAAACAAGAGCTCAAAGCCTTAACCCTCTTCACCAATTACCAGAGGAAAATAAATCAAGTACTCACAGGTCTTACCTTAAGAAATGCAGTCTGCCAGTCATTTCACTCATACTTCTGTCACTTGTATTTGCTGTGATACTGTCTCTGAAGATTTTAGGTAGCTTCACTGAATAGTGTAGATCTCATGAGAATGGTTGTTGTAAGGAATACTGAATGAATGTAGTGTGGCTGATATACAGATGGCAGTGAAGTCAGCCATTTTTATTTCCATGTATAGCTAAATTACATGCCCCCATTGAATGAAATTGTCTAGAATATGCAACAACATTTGTGTAGCATGTTAGCACATGGTAGTTGATAATAGCTTTGTGTTAAAACCAGTCTGCCTTCACTGAGGTGTCAGCTAGACAAACAGGCTGTATACATTTACAAAAAGTCAATAAGACGCAGTATTTTCCTGACTCGGTGATTAAGCTTTTGATTATAGTCCACAGAGTTGTGAAAGAGATGCCTCATGTACTTATTGCAGACACTGTTATTCCTTAAGCTAGCATTAAAGGTACTGCAGAGAAACATCAGCTACTCTTGTTAAAAAAAATCTTGTTTTAATTTCTTACATTTCATGAATTTCTTTAATATCCATTTTTCTCCTATTTGTGTCTCCTAGCTTGCGGAGGGAAGGATACACTGTAGAGGTTGAAGTCAATGATTACCTGGACATCTACTGCCCTCATTACAATGAGTCTGTCCCTGAGCATCGCATGGAACAGTATATCCTCTACATGGTGAACTATGAAGGCTACCGTACGTGCAACATTAGCCAGGGCTTCAAACGATGGGAGTGCAATCGGCCACATTCACCCCACAGTCCTATCAAGTTCTCGGAGAAGTTTCAGCGGTACAGTGCCTTTTCCCTAGGCTATGAGTTCCATGCAGGACATGACTACTATTATATCTGTAAGTATAATGCTACTGCACCCTGATTTCATCTCATCAAGTGAAACATACAATATTTGTATACATCCTGGAAATGTATTATACACCCTGGGCATTAACTACTACAGTAACTGTAAGTGTTTTTATGCTGTGCAGCTAATATAGTGTACCTCTTAAATGCTGTAAAAATGTAACACACCCAGTGACTACAGAATTCATATTATCTCCATCACAGAACCAGCATTTACTCTTGTCATAATCTTGTTGCAGTACAGAGTGTATAAAGTTGATACTTTTAAAATCTAATGCTTGCTTAAAAGGTAGGGGCAAGGTGAGAAGAACCTTGAGACCATTCCGACAGTGAAATTATGCTTCATTTGCTCAACATTTTTATTTTAACCTTTAGACTCATACTTGTCACACACTATTCATTAGAATGGACACATCTCCAGTTCATGTTGGGAGACCCCCTTAACGGAGTGTCACACATGACCTCAACATCTCTCAGTACTTCAGACAGATGCCCAGACAAGGTTACATAAAATAAATTACTTCTGCAGCAGTTAAATTCCACAGGAGAGTTTTCAGGTGACCTGGGTGCAGCATTTCATGTACTACTCATCAGTTTTTTTGTAATTTAATTATCCCAACTACTCCATTTAGTACCTTAATTAAAGAAAACACCATACTTCCCTATCTACTTTGTATGACTGCAAAATCAATTAGTCAAAATGCTTCCATCTGAACTGCATCATGGGATTTTGTGTACCAGCTGTCAGATTTCTTTTATGTTCTTTGAAATGCGTTTGCAGTAACAGAGTAGCTTCATTTTTTTCTTTTAAATCAAAAATGAAAGCTAATAATAATAAGCTGAGTTATAATGATTTCTTAAATGGAAATTTAGTAAATTCAGTGTTTTTAGTTGATTGGGTATTGCTCTGTAAAGCTCATAGCAGACATAAATATTTTTCTCCAAATTAGAGACAAGAAAATAACTTACTTATTTTTAAATTTACAATAAAGAGAATTTCAAAAAAAAAAAAAAAAAAAAAGTATGTTTATTTATTAATCTCCTGTTACTTTCCAGATAGTACATTTGTTGTAGTTTCTCTGTGCACTTCCAGGTTGAAATTGCCATAACAGGAGCCATTAGATGACTATGAAATTAACATTAATGGCAGTGACAAACTGGGATTGACAGCCAGGCATATACCTTTCTCTTTGCTTCCTCTGCAAGCTAGTCTTTTTTGCTGGTTTCCAATGACAAGCAGAAATCACTTACTTTACCATTTTCCACCAAATCTTGTTCTCTGCATTAATTAAGATTCCTGATACATGCCAGCTATGACCTGTCCACAAAGTCTGAATAAGAAGACAAGATTAGCATCGCTTTTACTGTTTTTCTGAGCCATTCAACCAGAATATCCATTGAACGTCACACACAGAGTAAGACAGATTGTACATCTAATGCAATAGCTGCCTCACGATTATTTGTGAATAGCTGATCACTTATCAAGTGATCTAACAAATGCCAAGGTCACATGTATATGTTGCATGAATTAGGAAAGCAGGGGAAAATGATATACTTCTCCAACTCAAGGAGCTTTTAGAAAAAGGTAAACCCTATATCTTGAAGTTTCACACCCTAGCATATATATAATTCTGTTTTTGTCAACTCAGTTAAGGTTCCTGTTTCCAAATGATCTTAAAAGGGAGCAACTCACTTTGTTCAGTGCATCATTCCCCTGTGCCACCAGGCTGCGCAAATTGGGTTAACATCTTCCTCCTTTTTATTTCAAGTTGTTGACTTTAACATTAGTTTTTTTCCCTTTTAGGCAGCCCCCTTGGTCATGGCAGCCCTGGGAACAAAGATATTGTCACGTGTCTCGTGTATTCAAAAGAGACAATAAAGCATTGTAATGGGTTCATGATATTTACTATACATAAACACATCAGGAACTGTATCTGGAACAAGTCCTTAAGCTAACTGATTCACCTATTACTTCAGACACACTCACATGTGCATCTCCATTCATGACTGCATTCACTCTGGCTGACTATACAAAATGGCACTGATCTTGCACATGCCCAGTAGTTATATGCACATGCGATCTAGCTACAGTGGATGACTAGGGTAAAGATACACACAGATCTACAAGTATTTCACTTCCAGTACATAAAACTGTACAAAGAGAACATAAGCATATTGTTTATGCACATCTTCGATTACTTTCTCAGCTGAAGTACATTTCCCTCTTTTTTCGATGCTCTCATTTATAATTTCTCTGAAGTTTCTTCTGCTTGTTGTACTGCTGACTTCACTTTCGTCCATCTTCTGTTGATGAACTACCTGAAGAGACTGTCTTTCAACAAATTACAGTTTATCTTAACAAATATAATCTGCATTGCACATGCTAACATGGTTTTAAGTCTGGCAAAACTGTCCTGCAAATATTATGGAATTTCTTTGATACAGTGGCTTCTACCACAGATAGTGTTCTGTTCAATATCGAGACACTGCCTTCTTTATGCAGATGACCAAAGCCTTGGATTTGGTTACTGCCTGGTTTCTATTTAGCTCTGTGAATATTGCAGGCTTTCACTCAGGTGTTGTTAACTGCTTTTTAGGTTTTCTATCAGATCATTTCATGTCAGAGTCTGTTCACCATTGTCTTTAAGAGCTACGATTAAGTCTGTGGTTTCCAAAGGCAGTGTTCTTAGCCTCACTGCATTTTTTGGCTTTTTTTCACTCCCTAGCCATACATAGCCCTCCGCTGTCTTGTGTCATGTCAGATTATCTGGTTCACAACCTCATGTCATTCCAATAAACTCTTATTAACAAAAGGGCATAGACAACTACTTCAGCTGGTTTCAAGTAAAGATATAAAATGAAATAAGAACTAAGGCATGTGGTCAGAGACCCTGCTAGACTCATGTTCTATCTGACTGAGAATAATTTACTTCTTCTGAAAGAAAATTAATGCTGTCATTTCATTTCAGACATAAGTGTTCTGGTTGGATTCCTGCCTTACCCAAGCATTTCTAGCTCATGTTAAAGCTACAGTTAAGGAAATGCTCTTTAGATACAGAAAACCCAATAGTTACTTGGAGTCAGCAGCAAGAACCTAAAACCAGATTTTTGCAAAGGCATAATAATGTTCCAGCTTGAAGTTCAAGTTCATTAGACTTCCTAAACCTAAGAAGTGCACAAGCTAGAACCTAAATTGAGTAAAATTATACATGAAGATGAAACAAATACAAAATCGGTATAAATATAATCTAGCTAAAATAATTAAGCATTATAATCAGGAATAATAAGTATGACATAAGATAGGCTGTAGTGCTGCGTAAACAAGTTGTGAAAATTACCAATATTGGTATGAAAAGTCAGGGAAGGTGCTGTAAACAAAGGGAGATAGAAAAAGGCTTAAAGCTGCTTTGCACTTAGGATGTCCTTAACCAACCAGGTTATAGATTCCAAAGGAATGGATCCTGGTAACTAAAGGAGCAGTTATCAGGTGATTTTAGCCATATTGCTAGAACCACTACTGCCAAAAAACAGGAGGAAAACAAGAGCTGATGTAGATCAGTTGGTTTAATGATCTGGTTATGCTATGTATGTGTTGATTCGCCATAGCAACTGCAGGTGGGCGTGTTCTACTCACTGCAGTTAACACAGCATTGTAACATTCCATGTGGCAGTTAATAAAGAAGCTGTTAAACTGAAAACAGGTCTCCTCACTCATTTCAACATGGTGTCAGAAGTTGCTCGCCAATGAGCATTTTTTCATCATTTTTCCTCGTTCAAGAAGAAAAAAAAAAAAGAGGTACACGTTACAAGTGGCTAATGGGCTAACAGAGCATGGCGGAAGGATTTCGCAGACCAGACCCGCTCGTCTTCGATGGAGACGTTGCTGAAAATTGGCGCGTATTTGAAAGGGAGTATGACATCTTTATTGAGGCGGCCCACTCAGATAAACTAGACAAAACGAAAGCTTATATCCTCCTCAATCTAGCAGGGACAGAAGCCATCGAAAGGGAATGCTCGTTTGTCTATGCTGCAGAAATTAGGGTGCCAACCGCAAGAGACGGGCAGGACGGAGCCATTATTCATCCAGCAGAGTCCAGAGAGGACCCCAACTGTTTAAAAAAGAAATTTCGGGAAATGTGCAACCCACAATATAATAAAATAATGGAGAGACACAAGTTTCATTCCCGAAATCAGAGACAAGGTGAGACTATTGAGTCTTTTATTAGTGATTTAAAGATTAAAGCCAAAAGTTGTCATTTTGGAGATTTAACAGATGAGTTAATCTGTGACAGGATTGTTTGTGGCATAAATAATGACAGTATAAGGAAGGCCCTTTTACGTGACAGTGACTTGACCCTATCCAAAGCCATTTCTATCTGTCGTGTTTATGAAATGACTGAGGAGAATACTAGGGCTCTGGCCAAACAGCCGGCTGCAACGGTGGATGCACTGCAGCCAGGCTCCACCAGATGGCATCCCAGGACAAATTATAAGCCTGTAAGCGGGCAGGATGTAAAACTCGTCAGGAAATGCAACAATTGTGGAGGCAACCATGCTGCACAGCGAGACAAATGTCCTGCGTTTGGCCAGCAATGCCACAAATGTCAAAAATGGAACCACTACAAAAAATGTTGCAGATCCAAGCCTCAACATGAACATCCTAAAAGGAAAAGTTTTGTTAAAGAATACCGTAACAAACAACCCGTGCATCAGCTAGAGCTGGAGCAGCCGGACATCAACACTGATGACACGTTCTATGTAGACGGTGTCGAGCCCATTGCAGTTGTGGACAATGTAAATACCCAAGTAGAGTACCAGGATGAAGGATTTGTCACCCTGTATGTACGAGATAAGCCTATTAAAATGAAAATCGACACGGAGGCAAAATGTAATGTGATGGCAAAAAGCACTTTTCTCCAGCTGTATGAGGGACAGATTTTGACATGCAATAAAACAATAAACCTAGTGGCCTACGGAGGCAGCAAGATCGAAACAGCCAGTTTTGCTACACTTTCTCTGTCACTGGATGGACAACAACACTTACTACCGTTCTTCCTTGTGGATCGTGATGTTGTGCCACTGCTGGGGTTTCGAGCATATGTATGTCTAGGACTTCTCACACTGAGCCCTCATGTCCACCAGGTCAGTACAGAGCCTGACACTGATTTTACAAAAAATGTCCGGGAACAGTATGATGATGTATTCAACGACGAGCTTGGAGAACTTCCAATAATATATTCCATGACTCTAGATCCTGAGGTGCAGCCCGTCATCCGGCCAGCGCACCGCATTCCTATAGCTATGCAAGCCCGAGTTAAGTCAGAACTTGATAACATGGCCAGCAAAGGAGTCATTACAGTGGTCTCTGAGCCCACAGACTGGGTTTCATCAATGGTGGTAGCACACAAGAAAGACAAAGAGGAGATAAGGCTGTGCATTAATCCTAAAGACTTAAACACAGCTTTAAAGAGACCCCATTACCCAATGCGCAGTGTTGAGGAAGTTGCCACCCAAATGGCAGGTGCGACTCTGTTCTCAGTGCTTGATGCGAAGAGCTCGTTTTGGCAGATAAAGCTCGACCATAAGTCATCAATGCTAACTACATTTAGCACACCTTTTGGGTGCTATAGGTTTCTACACATGCCTTTTGGCATCAATTCAGCAAGTGAGGTTTTCCAGCGCTCAGTGGAGCAACTATTCGCTGGCTACCCTTGTGCCATCATAGTTGATGACATCATTGTGGGAGGTCGTGATGCTGCAGAACACGACACGAACCTAAAGAAGGTGTTCGACCATGCATGAGAGATCAGACTCCGACTAAACCCCCACAAATGTAAGTTCTGTCTGGATCAAGTTTGTTACGTGTGACACATGTTCACGAAAGAAGGTCTCAGGGCCGACCCTACAAAGACGGAAGCTATCACAAATATGCCAGTTCCCCAAAATTCCCTGGCTGTACAGTGTTTCCTTGGTATGGTAAATTACCAGGGAAAATTTATCCCAAATCTCAGTAGCATTGCAGCACTGCTCAGGCACCTAATACACAAGGATACCATCTGGTGTTGGCTCCCACAACATCAACAAGCATTTGAACACCTCAAATCATGCCTAGCCAGCTCACCAGTCCTATCATATTTTGATGTAAAGAAGACAGTGACATTAACCTGTGATGCTTCACGTTACGGACTGGGTGCTGCATGTCTGCAAAGTGGTAAGCCAGTAGCATACGCATCTCGCATGCTCACCGATACCGAGACACGCTACGCACAAATCGAGAAAGAATTGTTGTCAGTTGTGTTTGCGTGTACCAAGTTTAGAGACTACATATACGGAAAACCCACAGTAGTTGAAACAGACCATCAGCCCCTTGTTACAATCCTAAAGAAGCCAATCCACACTGCCCCAGCTCGCCTACAGAGGATGTTACTGCAATTACAAGCTTATGACCTAACGCTTGTTTACAAGAGGGATAAGCACATGTACCTTGCGGATACTCTGTCACGAGCCCCAAGCAACAGTGTGTCCCAAACTCAAAGTGCAAATAACAACTTCGAGGTGATGTCTGTCAGCTACATCTCTACAGTCAGGCTGGAGGAGCTACGAGCCCACACGGCAAGGGACCAGGTCCTGCAAACTCTAAGCACAGTGATTCAGAATGGCTGGCCCAACAAAGACTGCCAGGTTCCGCCGTCTATGCATCCTTTCTTCCCATATAGAGAAGAGTTGATAGTGGAGAACGGCGTTGTCATCAAAGGTCACAGGACGGTCATCCCCGACTCCCTACAACAAGAATATATTAATATTATGCACAGAGGTCACCCGGGCTTAGAAGCCACAAAGCACAGAGCAAGAGGCACTGTATTTTGGCCAGTAATGAACAAAGACATCGAAAGAGAGCTGCTCTCCTGCTCTGTATGTAACAGTACCCGACCACACCAACAAAAGGAACCTCTACAACTACATCCGGTTCCTGCCCTGCCTTGGTCTACGGTCGCCACGGATATGTTCGAATGGCATGGACAACAATACATGGTGCTGGTCAACTCCTATTCAGGGTGGTTTGAAATTGACCTTCTCTGGGACACATCTTCAGCAGCGGTGATCACAAAACTGAAAAGACACTTCTCCATCCACGGAGTACCTCACACCCTGATTTCCGACAATGCAAGACAATACACCAGTCAGCGTTTTAAAGTGTTTGCCCAGCGGTGGGACTTTGTCCACATAACCAGCAGTCCGGAGTACCCCCAGTCCAACGGATTGGCTGAAAGAGCTGTCTGCAGTGCCAAGCTACTGATGGAAAGGTCTCATAGAGACGGGACAGACGTTTTCCTCAACCTATTGAACATCAGAAATGTTCCGCATGACAAAACACTGGGATCACCCGCAGAATGTCTAATGTCCAGGCAGACTCGCTCAACTTTTCCTGTCAGCACCAGTCTGCTGGAACAGGCCCCAAAGGACATGGAACAGGTCAATGTGCAACTTAAAAAGAAAAGGCTCATTCAGAAGCAGTACTACGACTCAACAAGCCGCCCATTATCACCACTTAGAGAGGGTCAAGTGGTCAGGTTGCAGGCAGTTAAGGGACACGACCGCCTGGGCACAGTGAAGGAGGTATGCAGTGAGCCACGCTCATACGTCATCGAATCTAATGGTGGCATCTACAGGAGAAATCGTCACCACATCCTACCTGTTGGTGAACCACCACCACCTCGATAGATCGATCCTGCCGATTGTTGTTCCCATCCAGCTGACCCTGCCACACTGGACACTCCTTCCCTCGCTCCACGGCCCCGGCAGGCACTTCAACCAATGCCTGCGCATACTCAGCATTCCAGTGTGCAGCAAGTTCCTGTAGCTTGCTCTTCCACCAAGAAGACACACAGCGATACCCCCTATGTGACACGCTCAGGTCGCATTTGTAAGCCTAACCCCAAATACTGTTCTTAAAAAAAAAAAAAAAAGGATGTGATGTATTAATGCATTGTATTTTGGTTCTTACTTATCTAGTATTCAGTTGCCATGTTAGATAGCCTGTGGTGAAAGCTGAACGTTTTGTTCCATACCGTCTATTTTACTAGCTCATCATTCATTATTTAAGTTTGAGTCATTATTGTTCAACTTTGCTATACACAGCATGAGTTAGTTTTCATACAAAGGAGTAACTAAAAGGAGAGGATGTAGATCAGTTGGTTTAATGATCTGGTTATGCTATGTATGTGTTGGTTGGCCATAGCAACTGCAGGTGGGTGTGTTCTACTCACTGCAGTTAACACAGCGTTGTAACATTCCATGTGGCAGTTAATAAAAAAGCTGTTAAACTGAAAACAGGTCTCCTCGCTCATTTCAACAGCTGAGATGACCAATTTCAGCTCGGTTTGTCTCACAGATAGAGATGGGGACAAGCTATGAATGAATTGAAGGTGTTCCTAATAATAAGCAATTTTGGGAGATGAAATTGGTAGCATGAATGACTGTAGTTAGTGTGTAGAGGTGTTGTGCTGAATAGATGCATTCCAAGCCACCTGGTAGTTGGTTAAGAGCTGACAAAGAATCTTGAGGAAAGTTGAATATAGTTTGCCACTGATTACTATTGCCTCTTCAAAGAATATGCAGGACCTGCAGGTTTATTCTCCTAGGTACCAAAATGAACACCACTGGTTCACTTGTCTCAGACCTAACTGCCTCCTAATTAAGAAAGCTCAGAGCTCCACTTTTGTATTCCCTCCTTTATGCAAAGGCTGGAGAAATAATTTGCCCTTTATTCTAAGAAAAGGCACAAGCTAATGAAGTACCCCTGCTGTAGAAATCATTTAATAATTTAAAAATATGTGACTATTCTTTTTCTGTCTTAGAACTAATATTTGGGATGTTTTGCTTGCTGCATTCACAAATTGCTCAGGCCATAAACATATTAGATCTAAAACTATTACTCACCTAAAACTCAAATCTGCAGATAAATTCTTTATATGGCCTACTGTTAGATGATTTTTTTCCTCTTTAACCTAATATTTTGCTTTACTCTGTACAATACTATATATTGGCTTCCCACATAATGTTTTACAACTTTAATTGCTTTATTTCATTGTCTTACAGCACTGCTTTGTTTTGTTTACTATTTTATCTATTAGGCTCTTATAACTGTTTTATAGTTTTGTGTTTTCAAGCTGAATTAGTAAATTCTGATTTCTTTATATTCATTGAACTTTTTATGTTTATTTTTTCTATATTGTTTTAAACAATTTACCCAGGTAATGGTTGAAATGGGTACTAGTATCAGTCCATTATCTCAGTTAATATATATTAAATAAAGTAATTAATTAAATGTTGAAACACGGAGTTTATAGTTTCCACTTCTGCTACCTCCTTTGATTATAGCTAGCTTCAGCCACACAAATAAATGGTGCCCCTGCACTACAAACTAAACAAATAGATGGAGATTCCCTTCCATGAAGAAGTGCCTTTGTCCCAGGATCCCTTGTTTTGATGGCTACTATGTCCTGCAAGTCTTTAACACAGTGATGGATGGATGTAGGTGGAGTCTCCTAGTGGTGAGTATAGCAAACCTTTGTTTCGTAACACTATTTCATGGTGATTAGAACTGGCCAATAAACAGTCATTTGGACTACCAGTACATGGGTTAAACTAGGAGGTTTTGAAAGTAATCAAAAGACAATAAAAAATGTTTACCGAGTGCTTTTGTAATATAGTAATTTAGAGAATTTATAAGAATAAAATACAGAAGGTCTCTACAGCTGTGAATCATAAGCAGACAAAAACTATAACCAAAGAATTTTCATTGTAATTAATCAATATTACTGTAACAGCTGGAGTGTGCACTGGAACGCATGAGGTTATAAGCTCTATTTATATTTTTGCAGACTCACTCAAAGTTCAGCTTGACATGTTGGGCTGATAATCATTCTTGAAGCATACTTACAGTGTTTATTTGGAAGCAAGAAAGCTTTCCTTTGGAAGAAAGCAAGACTGTTACTCTGGTGTGCAGTTCAGCTGCACTTGAGATGGCAGTCAAGACACATGACAGACAGCAAACCAAACAAGGTTGCAGAAGCTCTTAAAAGCATAGTCAGCTTAATACAAATAGTTTTTCAAGATACCAAACAAAAGAAGCCTCATGAAATTAAAAAAAAGATCTTGTAAGAGGTCAATGAAAAGTTCACACAACAGGACAAAGACCTACTCACCCAAAATGAACGTATGTCCTATTACTCAAATATTGGACTTACAAAATAAATTAAATTCTTTTTTTTGTTTTGGACTCTAAAATAGATGAGTTAGAGAATTGCATCTGTTGAAACAACCTACGTTTTATTGGAATAACAGAATAAAAGGAAGGGAATGAGCCTTTGGCTTTTATGAAACAACTAACATAGGCCACAAATATTCATAGGCTTACAATTGCTCATTCCTTGGCTTATAGTGACAAGAGAATACATGCTTCCTTAAGCAAGGGACTTGGGATCTGAATTCCAATTTGGTGGGGTAAGTTTGAAAGCTGCCCCTGACTACAGCAATGCTTTTTCCCCTAAAATATAAATTAATTGTTCCAGTCATCAAAAGGGTGAAAGAGACTGGAGGGAAATGCCATCTCAAATTTCCATCTATTTTACATTTTAACTTAAATAAGGTAAGGCTGTATCTTTTACATGCTGTACTGTGTTGCGTTCTGGATGATAATACAGATATCTACCTGATGAAGTAATCATATTAAATTGAAGTGTTAATAATGTGACAACTTATTTAAGGGGTAACCATTTGAAATGTTAGGACCCGCTAGAACAAGTCCCAAAATATGGAGATTGAATGCCTGATGCTAAGTCTGAGATGCCATCTCTTGGAATATTCCCTTTTCTCCAAGGTATGGCAGTCTTGGAGTTGGTCTTGGGGGTAGAGGGTGCTGGGTGCTTGCCTCCCCTGCAAATAGAATTTAAAGGTGAAGTGTGATTTTAAGTACTCACTCTTCTCCTGTGTTTTTGGTCTTCTTTTTTTTTTGGCTTGTTGGCACATGACATTTTGAGTGCCAACATTTCAATAGGGAGCATATTCAAAGATATGCAGTATATACTGTTAAGCTTCCCTGGTCAAAGTTTTTGGTACTAGTGCACCTCTACAGTTAGCAGCTTCATTGTTCAACCTGGTGGTTCCAGCTTCTACCCCACTATTATGTAATAATTACGTAGTAAGCAAAATTTAAACTGACTATTTGGTATGTTTTGTGCAATTTAGTTTCAAAGTAAACAATTTTGGTACTAGTTTATGTTATACTGGTCTGTTAACTTTAACAGTGGTTCTGATGTGGTCAGTCTTCAAGTATATTGAACAGTGACAATGTGTCTAGTGCTATAAGGAACATTTCTTGGAATGTGAGAGGTATAGTAACACCTCATAAATGTACTGCATCTTTTGATGAGAGGAATAAGCTGAAACCACTTGTAGACATCTTATAACAGACCAAGTTAAAGAAGCAATATTGTAATATTAATCAGAAACACTAGTAAGGATGGGCTGCATCTGGATATGACCATTCAACTAAAAGGAACATCTCAATTTTAGTTCATAAATCCCTGAACTGGTCACCTAAGTCTGTTAAATAAGATAAAACCGGCAGATGAGTTGTGACTAAAATTAAAAATCATAACCCACCAATCCTATTAGAATATTTTTACAACCTAAATTTGGATGATCCTAAACTTATTAACTTTTCTAATGCTCTTCTGGAATTACATTGCTGGAATTCAATTCTGGTAATTGGAGGGGACTCTAGTGTGGCCTTAGACCCTTAAGTAAATGGAACACGTAGGAGTGCAAAAAAAGCAGTTACAAGTGTTCACTGCTACATGGGATTTCATTAAAGACTACAAACCTACTGATTGCTGGACAGCCTTTCATCCAGAGGATAATGACTTTATATATATTGCCTCAGAATATAGCTCAGCTAACAGAATAAATATTTTTTTCCCCTGAGTGCAGTTAAGATAAACAGGCTGAACTGGACTGAGCACAAGACAGCGCCAACGTCTGATCATTCCCGTGTATAGGCAGAGTTAGGTATGATTGACAACTGGATATGTAAGCCACCATGGAGGTCTGACATTTCTTTATTAAAAGGAAAGATACAATAAGGGCATGCATTTCATCATACTAAGAAGATGCAGCAATACTGGCAGATATGTGCAAAGGAAGCAAAATGGCCATTCAAGGGTCTGTTTGAGATTTGACATACAACATCAAACCAGATAAATCAGCAACATTTGAAAATCATAATAGTCAAGTAATAGAACTGAAGGTAGATTTCATAAGTAAAGGAGGTAGATCTTGAGTTATGAAGGAACAGATCTTGACCATGAGAAAGTAATTTAGGGCTGCTCAGTTTAACACTAGGTGGGAAAAATGGAAAAACTTTTACAATGCGAGGGATATTACAGGCCACAACCCCTTGCATATAAACTTACTTAAAGCAAAGAAAAGAAATGCAAATTCCTGCTCTGAGAAATGGATTGGAATGCCTGCAGACCAACCTTCACACAATAAATCAAATTATGGTTAACACATTTACAAAGCTATTTCAGAATAAACTTACTGTTAATTTTTTATGTGCCTAGATTTCCCTTCCACAAGTGACAGACACAATGAAAGTACAACTTAATAAAGATATCACACTAGAAACAGCAAAACACTCCATTTTAAGTATGCCGAAGGGGAGGGTGGCTGGACCTGATGGGTTACCTGTTCTGCATCACTTTGTCCATGAACATGGCCCAGTCTTGTACAAGTTATTTATACAAAGTGAGAAAACTGGTAAATTTCCAGCACCTTTATCATATAGATACCAAAAAGGACAGAATCTGAATAATCCGGCAGGGTACAGACCCATTTCTGTCCTTCCTCTGGAATCTAACATTTAAGTCAAAATTGTAGGCTAGGCATTTGGAAGTCTTGTTACAAGCCCTGATCCCTCACAGTCATCATGGTTTCATTAAAGGCAGCCAAGGGGGCCAAGACCTAGTTATTTTCTGGCTTAATCTGATTCAGTGGGCTAGGATAAGTAAAGCTCAAGTCTGGGATTCTGCGGAAGCATACAGTATTCAAGAACCTT